>NC_056750.1:611793109-611933109 GCF_019279795.1 Protopterus annectens | reverse complement strand
TTGCTTATTTTGGAATGGGATAATTTTTTGTATGGTGATTTCATAGGTAACAAAATTTCTTGGTTAGAGCTGGGATGTCACTTTTCAAGAATTCAAGATGATTTAATGATTTATGTTTGTTGAAGAGGTTCATAACATGTAAGAGGCTGATTTTGCTGAAGCGTACAATCGTAGATAGGTTACTAAGACTAAAGGCACTGGTCTTGAGGAAAAAAATATATAATTAGAGAAGAGAATACTTGTCCAAGTAAATGGAGAAGAATGGAGAAAGTTAAGTCCAGGACTAGGAAGATTTGGTCTCTAGTAGGGATAGTAACTATTTGGTCCAGGGATATGGAGATGCTGAAGGTGACAAAGGTCTGGGCATAACAATTTAGATGTGATTCTGTCACAGCAGCTTAGGATACATAGGAAAAGACAAAATAAAAGACAGTACAAAAATTGAGAAAAGAAAAGCTTTTGCTTATGGCTATGACTAGTATCGTACAAGTAGTGAAAATGTTTTCAATCCCTTTAGTTTTAAGTACAGATCATGCATATTTTATCAACCAGAGAAGTTCTGGACAATGATTAATAAAAGAGTCGAAGGGATTTGGCTGCACGTCCTTAAAGAGAATAACAACAAAGATACAGATTATATTTATAAAGTAGCACAAAGTATTCTGAAAACTAAGCTAGCAAGGTCATGGAAAAGGGAGATTCTAAGAGCTAAACCAGCACAGGAATGGAGAAAGGAGATTTTATCAAGATAAAAGACTGCAAACAGATGGAATTTACTGGAGAGTATTTCAAATGAATTAAAGTACTGAGAACAAATAACAAGAGAGGGAAAGATAATAGACTGGGATGAGGCCAAGCAGAACTTTGGACTGTAGATTAGATACTGCCTTCCCAACAGGGACTGATAAGAGACTATAAGCAAACAGAAACACATAAGAATGTGCTAAATGAAAAGACAGCTCTGGTACAGATTTTAGCTGAAGCTATAAAATAATCTGCATACACCGGAAGGATTTCTGGATGGCTCGCAATTTTGCAGTAATGTCCTGAAGGTTTAGGATTTTTGCTTAAAAGTGTTAGCATAGGTATTTTTACCTGAAGCAGACTTCACAGCATTTTTCCTCAGGTTTATAAAGTAGTGGATATGTTTTAATTAGGTACATATTTTTGGGGAAGAGATATGCTCTAGAGAGAAGAGGAATGAAGGTCAGCAGGACTAAGACAGAATATATGTGTGTGAATGAGAGGGAGGATAGAGGAATTGTGAGGATGCAGAGAGTAGAGGTGGCGAAGGTGGATGAGTTTAAATACTTGGGATCAACACTTCAGAGTAATGGTGAGTGTGGAAGAGAGGTGAAGAAGAGAGTACAGGCAGGATGGAGTGGGTGGAAAAGAGTGTCAGGAGTGATTTGTGACAGACGAGTACCAGTAAGAATGAAAGGGAAGGTCTACAAGAGGGTAGTGAGACCAGCTATGTTATATGGGTTGGAGACAGTGGCATTGACAAAAAGGCAAGAGTCAGAGCTTGACGTGGCAGAGTTGAAGATGTTAAGATTTGTACTGGGTGTGACGAGGATGGACAGGATTAGGAATAAGTATATTAGAGGGTCAGCCCAGGTTGGAAGGTTTGGAGACAAAGCCAGAGAGGCAAGATTATGTTGGTTTGGACATGTGCTGTGGAGGGATGCAGAGTATATTGGGAAAAAGATGCTAAGGATGAAGCACAGGTAACAGGAAAAGAGGAAGGCCTAAGATAAGGTATATGGATGTGGTAAGAGAGGACATGCAGGTGGTTGGTGTGACAGAGCAAGATGCAGAGGACAGGAAGAAATGGAAACAGTTGATCTGCTGTGGTGTCCCCTGACGGGAGCAGCGGAAAGAAGAAGATAAAGAGTTTGCAAGTTCCCTACAGAGTACTTTGCAAGAGATGTAGGAGACCAAATCATTGTTGTTAAGCAAATTATTATTTTCAGATAGGACATAAGATTTGAATTGCTTAGGTCTTACACCCCCAGCATCTAATTCAAACTGCCTTCACTTCCATAGAGACTTGGCTAAACAATGCACAGCTCCTGCTGAACCCAAATAAAACTAAACTCATCCTTTTCACACCCAAAACTCTCTCAACCAACTTTAAGGTCTTTTTGCTAAACAATACTCAACTATTAGTTGTTTCCCAAGCCAAACTACTAGAAGTAACCATAGACAAATAAGCTTTCCTTTGATCTACATATTCAAAATGCAATCAAAAAAGCTCACTGCAAACTAGGAATGCTATACCAGCACAAAATCTTGATGAACTCAACCACAAAACACACCCTGGCTACTATTTACCTGCTCCCCTGTCTCCTCTAAGCTGCTCCCATTCTGACAAGCATTCAGATTACACTAAAAACAAATTGGAATCTTGCTATAATAAGATTGCTAAATTTCCTATAAATGTACCCCATAATACACATCACTATATAGTTCTCAGTACCCTCAGTTGGCTCAAACCTCTACACCTGCTAGACCACCACCAACTCAATATGGCACACAAAGTTATACATCAGCCTGATACTTTCCCAGCACTAAACTCATTCCTCTAAACCTACATACCCACCATGACCCTCCATTCTGAAGTCAAGCAACTAGTAACCCTACAAAGACCAGACCAAAAGCTGGACAGTGCCTATACTCCTAAACCATAGCTAAACTCTGGAATGCCTCACCAGCAAGCATCAGAGTAATAGCAGACCACAAGAATTTTAAACTCACACTAAAAAAACACTTCCAAGATACAGGCATCTGCCCCATTCCAAAAAGACCTAGCAACCCTGTTCCAATCAGCTTAGCCATCTCTTCCCCCACCCCACCTTCCATTCCTTTAACTCTTCTATACTTTCCTCCTTCCTCCTCCCCTGCCCTCCCCTCCCTCTCTTTTTGTCCAACTTTACCCTACCATCCTTTTTTCCCTGTACCCTCTTCTAAAGACACAGCTGCCTGATTTATTGAGTCCTAGACACAAATATTAAGCTCCCCCATGTCTCTCTTCTAATTAGCTGCTAGTCTTACTAATGTACATTAGCTAAACTTTACTTTCTTTTAATCTGTTTTACAAAGGTCTACCTGCAGACTACCTAAAAATGCTTATAGATGTCCTTTGCAACTATATTAAATTACTTTATAATGAATACAATCAGCTTACCAAAAATAGTAATTAGATAAACTAACTGAACTAACCTATTATCTCTGTACTTCTTGCTTGCAAAATTACTGCTGTAAATAAAAATCAAAAGCTTATATGTCAGTAGGGCTACCTTGTAATTTTGTAAGCTATACACCCACATGTAAATGCAGTGACCACTGTACTTATATTTTGTCAAATATTATTACTTTATATTTTGTAAAATGTTTTTACTTTGTGGAGGTTTTGTCCCTGGGCCTCTGCTGAAAATGAGTTCCTGACCCAGTTGGACTTTCCCGGTCAACAAATGTCAAATAAATAATAAAAATAAATAAATAAAGTGCTGGAGGTATGATGGGAAACAGAAAGGTAATTAGGAGCATATTTTTTTGAGAATATAAAGAGTTTGCAAGTTTCCTACGGAGTACTTTGCCAGAAATGTAGGACAGCAAATCACTGTTGTTAAGGAAATTATTCTTTACAGATAGGACATATGATCTGAATTGCCTAGACATAGTAAGGTCTACTAAGTTTAATGCTATTGGCTATAAGGCAGGAAATGAGCAATTTATGTAATGCTGAAGTGAATGACAACTATTGCAAGTATATGTATACACTGCATGAAAAATGTTAATATGGCTTGTTTTCTATTCATGTGTCCACCTATGCCAATGTCTAAAGTATGATTTAATAAAGATGTTTAAAAAATTTCTGTATGTGTAGACCAGTTGATAGCTGGATAATTTAAGTCTCCTAATAAAATGGTGTTTGATTTGACTTCCAGCTAGAGAAGCACATTGAGTATTCAAGTTGTTCCTCTAGAGACATAGAGAATGACCTATAATTATTGTTAAAGTTAAAATGTGTTTTGTGAGAGTGATTTTAACCTGTGCTAAATCAAAGTTGAGGTTGTTTGGGATGAGAAGCATAGGTACAAGAAATTTAATAAATATAAATATGCTATGACTGATACTAGTGATCCTGAAAACCTTGCAGCTAATTTTGCTAATAGCAGAAATGTTGTAGCTACTGGTGACTCAGAATAGAAGGAGTACATTCCATTTAGTGGAACCAGGCTTCACTAGCTACACAGATATGTATGTATGTTCCCAAGGTAAAGAAAAGTTTGCAAGTCAGATGTTTTGCATCAGAGTTTTCTTGCTTAAGTAGAACCACCCTACAGAATGGAATTAATTAGGCTGTAAAGTCTAAAAATGTCACTTTGGCTAAAAAAGACACTAAGAAAGGGTGGAAAAGGTATTTGTCAGTAAGTGAATGGAAAAGGTATTTGTCAGTAAGTGAAATCCTTCAAAGGACAGGTGGTGGCCACCTCAAGTAAACCAGGGCAATCTGTCTGCCATGGTCTCCCAGAACGTCATAAAATGGATCTATCTAGAATGGCACCATTTACATAGCTACTCAGTGAAACAAATGATGTTTGATTTGTATTTAAATGCCATTCTACATGAGGGCAGAATAGTACACAACACAAGAGATTTCCACCTCTTAAGAAAGTACCAGAGCTTCACCATAGGTTCATAGGTGAATAATAGGCTAACTGCCCTGAAGGATCATTTTAAGCCTAATCAATAACCCAAGGTCAGAATCAAACCCTCTGCCTTGTATCTCTGAAGTAAAAACCTTAACCATTGAGTTAAACCCACCCCCTCTACATTTTATTCAAGGTAGATCACCTGAGATTGTTCATCCCAACATGAGCAATGAAAAGGTCCTACTCATATTTTCAACATCTCATTGTCTGGAGGGCCTTTGGTGATGTCCCCAATCCTACTGCCAGAGAGATAACTGATGGTTACCCTGTCCTTTGCAGTTTGATGAGAGTAGAGTGTGTTCACCTGGCAATGGAGTCACCACTAGATACAACATTTCTGGTATTATCAAAATTAGCTGTAAGTTTTGTCTCCCTTAGGGACACTGGCTTTTATGGTTGGTTATTCCCTACAACAGTATGTGCTGATATGATGCACCTTTATGAGTAACAGATTTATGTGAGTATGAGGCTATGTGTGACTGAAGTGCCCTATCATGCGTCTCTGATGACTTGGGTAATTTCTAACTACCTCAGCCTTTGCATACGTGGGTTTACATTTTCTGACAAGATCTGAAACTTCTGATTTTTGCTTATGTATGTAAATCTCTCTCTCATACATGGATTTTGTGTTAATAATAAATATGAGACAGTTGCTACACTGCCTCAGAATGCCTAGGGAGATTAAGTTGGCCAAAAAACAGAATTAACATTGTCTGTCTCCACATTGCTGGATAAGGTAGGGTGAAGTATTAGCTGCAAAGGCTAGTTGTAGTGCTGGTAATGGAAGGTTAGTTGCTAAGGTTAGATTTGGTACACCACCGGACTACAGACAGATTGACTGATGCTTAGTGACAGGCTTTGATTACTGACTTAGTGAAATAAAGATAATGAAAAGAAGATAGATAACAAGGTTAAAGATATAATGAGATCATTCTGGGATCTAGAGCAGGGATCTCAAACTCATGTCCCTCAAGACTCAAACAGCAACAGTCAAATCCTAATGAATGAGTATCAGAAATGCACTTAACTCAAGCTTAACAATAAAATCAATCACAATGGTGCAACTGAGAAGTAATTAACGAGACTGAGAAAAGGCAGTGTAATTTGTGTAATCCATAATAAATATGTACAGGTAGCCTGTTGTACGCTAGCATCCTGCGCTGATTACACAGTAGGATTTACACTGCTCAGCAGCAGCACCAACAGTAGTCCATGGAGCACAGTAAAGCAACAAACTGGGCAAACCTGCAGTTATTTAAAGTCTATAAGGTTCTGCTCTCAGAGAGGTGGCTCAGTCAAAATTAATTCCTATACCACCCACAAAAGCTGGCCAATCAAAGTCAAGTGCTCTGGTACTTCAATGGAACCCAAGCTCAGGTTGGTAGCACACAGAAGCCTTTTCTGTCATTAGAGTCTGATACACTGCAGATTCAGTCCAGGAAGCTGCTAAAGTCCACGTAGTGTGTTGATTCATTCAGAATCCAAATGGAAAAGGGTTTTGTGGCATTCTCCTCCTTCTATCTAACCTCTTCTTGTCGTCTCCAGACTGCACATTAGGGCATTGTCAGTAGCTCAGCACTGAACAGCATCAAATTGACCAAAGTCTGTGAGACTGCACTATCACCAAAGCCAGCCCACTGAAATCAAGCTTATTTCCTTGCAGAAGGTGATGAATCAAAATCAGGCAGTCCAGTCCTTCAGTGGAACCCAAGCTTAAGTAGCTATCACAGGTAGCATCTACTCTTACCAGAGGATGGCACACTGCAAAACTAGTCTTAGGAACCAATTAAGTCCTTATACTATGCTGACTCAACTGGAACTCAGTTGGAAAACTGTTCCTTCTCCATAGTCTGTTGTTTTCTTCTCCAGATTGCACATTACAACACTGTCAACAGCTCAGCTCTAAAGAGTGCCAGAATGAGCAAACCTTTTGCATTTTTCAAGTCTGTAAAACTGTTATGCTACAAAAGTTGGTGTATCAAAATCAAGCCTACCCCCCTGCAAAAGCCAGCTAGTCAAAATCTGGCACTGTGATCCATAAGTGGAACCTAAGTTCTAAGAAACTCTGACCACAAGACAGAAGTACAAATAAAAATCACACTTGCAGTTGCCAAAAGTAAAACCCAGTCTAGTTTTAATTAGTTCTTTCATCCACTTCATTCCAAACATGATCTTCATCAGATTAAAAAGCTCCCTCATCTCTATTGCTTAAATAGTAAAATTATACACTGCCACCTCCTGAATATTAAGCCATACTGAAAACAGGAAGATCTTATTCAGTAACCAATTAGTCGTACTTCACTTGGAAAAAAATATATTAAACACAATAATGAACATTATTCACTTGTTATTAACATAATATTTATTTATTTTATTTTATTTTACATTTGTTTACCGAGAAGATGTCTGAATGGGCAGGGCTGCCCATTTGCAGAGGAGGCCCGAGGAGAAAAGCTCCATATAGTAATAACATACAATAGTAAAAAATCAGTAATAAATACAGTATAAAATACAGTGATAAAGACAGACAGTAAGTAGAGGTAACATATACATTAGTACACAGTTACAATGAATAGAGCAATGCAGACAATATGACATTACAACAATTCCATCACTTACACAACATTTTGTAGTTACATGGATTTATACACATAGTTAAGATTATACATTTAGTAAAAACAGTGTCAAGATTCTTGAATAGTTTATACTTGTGGTAAATATAGTCAGGCCTCTGTGTTCAGTGGTGAATATATTTGATGGTTGCCTCATTAGGCACTCGATACACAGTAAAGTATAGGAGTATGCAGCACTAATAATACTAATGTGCATTCTGTCTGCTTTTAGGGTCTAGAAGTACTGAAAGAGAGAGTTTAGATGACAGAGAGGAGGTGCGTGTAAGAGAGTTGGTAGTTTTTACCCAGGGCCAGTACAGGAGCAAGTCCATGAGCTGGACAAATGTAACTTAAGAAGGCTCTTAAAGTCATGTGTGTTTTTTAGTGACCGTATATCTAGAGGAGGTGTATTCTATGCTTTTGCAACAGCAGTAGCCTAGAGGGAGTCCCCAGAGTTACATTTCTTTTTTTGTAATGTCAACTAATGATTTGTTGGAACTTCTTAGTGGACAATTGCTGGCATAGTGGTGTAGTAGTCCCTGTAGGGCTGTTTTTTGGGGGGGGTGTGATAGAGGATTTGGTAGACTATAGTAAGTTTTTGGAACGTTAGTAGATTTGGTAATTTTTGCCAGGATACTTTTTTAAGGGATTGACAATGATGGGATCTGTTCAATGAGTCAGTGGTGAATTTTGCTATTTTATTATAGCAGATAGTTTATTTAAGTCACCTTTGTTTAGATTGGTTAGTACTGGAGAGGCAAACAGTAGTGTGGAGAGTAGGTGGGTTCTTGCAATGTTGACGTTACTTTCAGAGGTTAGGTAATGTTTGCATATACAGAGGGTACCTAGCTTTTTGTGAGCCTTTGTGATGGTTTTAGCTATATGTTTGTCAAATTTCATATTGAGATCTATGATTACTCCTAGTAGTTTAGGTGGGCAATGGGTGTGATGGGGGTATTGTTGGGGGATGTTATTTTAAATAATGGAATTAGGTCAGTAGCTTTAGAGGGATGGAATAACCTTAGATTTTTTTTTAGGGTTAAGTATTAGTTGTGAGTCATAAAGCCATTTTTCTATTGCTGAAAAGGATCATTGGGTGATTTGTTGTAATTGTTGGAGTGATGGGGCCGACCATATGAGGAAAGAATCATCAGCATATTGGACAAGGTTGGCATGGGGGGTAGCTTTGTGTAGATTGTTGGTGAATACAGTGAAGAGAAGTGGTCCAAGGATGGATCCCTGTGAAACACCTAAGTTTACAGGGAGAAGGGGGGTAGGGTGTTTTTCCATTTTACAGCTTGTTGATGGTTTGAGGGATAATCTTTGAACCATGATAGTTTGGAGATGTGAAGTTTGAGTTCTTTGACTGTGGTAAGTAGTTTGGAATGGGAAACCATGTCAAAGGCTTTGAAGAGGTCTAAGAATATGGAAGAAACAAGATCACCTTTGTTTCATTGTTGATTTACAGTATTGGAGAAACTGATAAGGGCAGTAGTGGTACTATGATTTGGACAGAATCCATGTTGTGTTTCAGCCAGGAGATTATTAGTTAGTAGGTAGTTTAGTATTTGGGAGTGAATGCATTTCTCAAGGATTTTTGAGAGGGGATAGTATGGCAATTGGACGGTAGTTAGTTAAGTCAATAGAATTACCGCCTTTGTGTATTGGTATTATGTGTGAGATTTTCCAGAGGGATGGTATATGTTGTTCAGCTATTGACCTGTTTATTAGTATGGATATGGGGTAAGAGATTGCTTTGGCAGCAATCTTGAAGAATTTGCCTGGGACTCTATCAGACGCAAGAAGAGTGGGCTTTAGTTTTGTCAGATATTTATTTATTGTATTGATTGGGACTGGTTGTGGGGAGGAACAATTTTAGTCAAAGATTGGTGTTTGGGGGTTTGAGTTATAGGAGAGCTGTTATTAATCAGATTTTGAATGGAGTTGGTAAAGTATTCATTAAATTGTGCTGTGATGTTGCTAGAGGAGGTGTCAATATTAGGGAGAGGGGTAGTTGTTTTCCTTGGCTGTAGTATTTTATTTATGGCTGCCCAAAATTTTTGAGGGTTTGTTTTGTCTTTGGCCTGTGCCTCAGAGTAGTGGTTTCGCTTGTCAATTCTTATTTGTTTTTTTAGACTTGTTTCTTGGTTCAAGGTAGTTTTGCCTATTTTGGCTGTTTTTCTTTTTGCCACCATGTTTCCCATGCCTTATCTCTCTGTTTTAGGAGTAGCCAGGTATTTTTGGTAAGCCAGGTGGCATAGTTGGATTTTGTGCTTATTGTTCTAGTAGGGGAAGGCTGGCCGAATATGTTTAGAAAAGTAGCGTTGACGTAATCCACTGCTTTGTCTAGGGGGAGGTTTAAGAGGGGGTGACCAGTTACAATGATTTAAAGCAGTTATGAGGTCTTGGGATTTGAAGTTTTTTGTATAGCATATTTGTTGTAGAGAGGAGGTTTTTGTGCGTTTAATGTGGTGCCTTAGCACAAAAGTAGTTTGTGGTCTCTGAGACTATCTGGTAGTGTCCCATAGATGTAGAATTGAGTAGGCCGATTGGTGAGAATCCAGTCTAGAATAGATTCTTTGTTGGAGGATTTATCAATTCTGGTAGGGATTTGGATTAGTTGAGTAAAGCCATGTAGGTTTATGTGAGTGGAGGGTAGGGGAAAGATACATGTGGACCAGTCGATATTAAAGTCTCCTAGTATGAGTGTTTCTTGGGGGAGGGTTTGGGATGACCAGTGGAGTATAGCTTCTAGCATGTCAGTGTTGTTGCCAGGGGACATATATGCACCAATTATGTTCAGTTGTTTTTGAACTTTGAGTTTTACTTTGGTAAATAGGGTCTCTGCGTTATTAAATGTGTGGGGGGGTATGTTTATAATCTCTATTGTAAGGTTGCTTTTGTATAATATGGCAATACCACCACCCCATTTGGTTATTCTGTCTTTCCTGAGTAGATTATATCCTTCAGGAAGTAACTCACTGTCATTAATATGTGGCTTGAGCCAGGTTTCTGTGATGAGGACTATATCAGGAGAGTACAGGGAAAGGGTTGCATGCACTTCCTTTGTTTTGTTGACTATGCTTCTTATGTTGATATTAAGTATTAGAAGGTTTGTTGTATTCCTCTGGGAGCTTACTATAGATGTGGGTTGGAATGGGAGGGTTATGGGATTAATTGTTGGACAAGAATGTGGATGAATACCACTGCTGGTTTGCAGCTGAGATGCAGTATGGACACTGGCTTTTAAGTATTTAGTCATGCATAGGTAGAATTGTAGGGATAAGCAGTTTTTGTTTCTACACTGGGGGAGGTTGAGTGGGGCTAACTGTATATGAGGAGGTTTGATGGTTCTTGATGAGGCAGGTAAGAGTGTTGTATCCTGTTTGGGAGGGTTGGGTTAGTGGGTGATCGAGTTATTAAGTTAGAGATTGTATTAGTATGGTATGAGATGATGTTGGCAGTAATAGAGTTACTATTATAGGGAGGTTGGGATATTTTTGTTATAATGTAATTTTATCTTAACAAGTATATGGTTGCAGATTTGGTGGAGTTTGCTGTACTCTGTTGTAAGTTGTCCTTTTGTTTGGATTTAGGTGGAATGTGAGCAGTGGAATAGGTAGTTGTAGTGCTAAATGTATACTTTGGGGTTGTAGGAGGCTGTGCTGGTTATTATAAGTGGAGGAAGTGATGTTGAGATTGGAGACTAGAGAGGTTTGAATTGATTTGATGGGAGTAGGAAGAGGTGTAGTTTCTTTAGGTATAAATGTAATGAAAGAGGGGGTGGGTGGGAATGGGAGTAGGGCAGAGGAGTGGAAAGAGCCCGAGCACAGGGAGGGCAAATGGAGCGGACTGGACTGAGTTCATGGTAGCAGTGTTTGGACCGAGTTCATAGTAGCAATGTTTGGGGCCAGAAATAATCAGTAAGCACTATGTTCTTTACTTTTAATAAAGCAGTTAGCTTAGATAGGGTATAGAACTGGGACTTAATAATGAAGAAAGAGATGCTGGTGTTACAACAAAACAGGAAGAGTGTGAAATGAGGGGTAGAAGAAAATATTAAAACACAGGGCAGCTAAAAATATCTTATCATGCAAAATGATAAATCTAAAAGGATGTAGTGGAAAAGGAATGTGATAGAATAAAAGAAATAAAAGGGGGTGGTAGCATGGACCCGGTGATGATCAGCAGTAGACTGTGCACTTTAAACAGAGAAAAACAATGTACATTAATGAGTTTTTCAGCCTTGCAACAGGTATGCTGCCAAGAAGAGTTGGTGGTTCTTTGAATGCTGGCTAGGTGCAACAATCACAGAGCAGGAGTGGGCTTAGGACTTTCAGTAACTATGCTGGAGTGTAAGGCACAGTTGCCATGCACACTTCATCAGAGCTTTGCAGGTTAGGACCAGGAACGAAAGAAGCTATATAAACTAATCACCATGTTAAGTGGTGAACCACCATTACTTTTTTTATAATGTTATCAGATCTGTGCCCTTTTAATTAATAATATTATTAGATCTGTGCCCTTTTAATTAATAATAAACTACTGATAGACATTCTATCATTGATGCCAAGGGACTGGCAGCATCTAGCAATACTTGCCAATACTATTCATGCTTCTCAACATGTGCATCACAGTTAGCCCCCCTTTTAAAAAAATTAACTTTTTCCAGGACAAAAAAACAAAAATTTCTTAAAATATGCACAAGTTACTGAATGTTTATATAATGCATTGTAATCATCTTTCTTCTTAATGGCATAATTATGTTGGCAAATTCTAACCTTCAAAGCCTTTAATGTTTTATCAGCATGCATGAACTGCATTGTGCTAAATAAATCTCCCCCTTAGTGCTACAATTAAATTTCCATGTGGTTAAAACTCAGTTCATTAGATTGTCACGTATGATTTCTGATGATACAAAATTTGTTTTAGAGGCGACCATTTTAACACAGATGTTTCAAGACAGACACTACCCTTTAGACTTTATACAATGTCTAAAAGAGGAGGTCATTGCTGAGAAGTCTCACCACTATAAACCTATTTTGAGGAATGGATTTAATATCACGGAGGTAAGATCAAATGTGAGATTTACGGATATTGAAAGAAGTGTAAATCTTGACAATACTGATGCATTTCCCAGGGTATTGGTATGTGTCTACAATAAAGCTACCAAGGATGTTAACAATATTTTAACAAAAAATGAGTTCATCTTTATTACAGCCCAGGGTTTGGATAAGTTTTTGTGCAACAGCTCTACTTTGGTATTTAGAATGGGGGTTAACCTTAAGAAGAGATTTGAGAACTGTGGTATGAGAAAAAGGGAAGACTACATGGCTGTGAAGGGTATGTACAAATGTGGTGTTTGCAGTCAGTGTATATATTATTATTTATTTATTTATTTACCAGGAAATTCCAACTGGACACAGTTACTTTTTCAATGGTGTCCCGGGGAGAAAAGCTCCACAAAACAATAAATGAGCAGAAGATTACATGAAGAACAACTGAATATACATGCAATAGCAAATAATACATACTGCAGCAAACATTAGCTATACATACAATATGAAACATAGTAATGAACAGATATACCAATTTCCAGCTAGAGGCTAGGAACAAAGGTAGGGTGTATATACAGATTGTACTAAGCTCAAACAGATACTGTTCTAAACTCATATACCTAAATCTTATATACAAATATTGCACTAAACTCAAGGAGATATAAAGCAGATGCCACACATGAAGGTGGAACAAGCTAGAAGGGCTAATGGGATGGAAGGGGAAGATAGAGGAGTAACAGAGGAGACTGAGTGAGTAGTATACGTGGTAGAGAGAGGAAACTAGGTGTAAGTCAGTTGGATATGTATTTGGAGATGAGATTAAGTGAGGTAGTTAAGCATGTTATAACAGGTGTGAGAGATTGAGTGAGGAGGGAAGGGGAGGGGAATGGGTGAGTCAGAGCCTGCAGAGGAAGGAATGTAATGATCAGATGGTGTGAGGCAGGGTGGCTAGGGGATGGGAGAGGAAGGGGATGTAAAAAGAAGGGTTACTAGTCAGGATTGGTGCATGGGTATAACCAGAGACTTTTTAAGTGAGTTTTTAGTGCAATCTTGAAGTGATTGCAAGAAGGTATTGTGGTTAGGGGGGGGGGGGATTGTTCCATAATATGGATATGACACAGGAGAATACTGCTTCTCCTGCTGAGCTCTTGGGTTTGGTCACTAGAAGTAGATTTTTGCTGCTGGAGCATAGAGGTCTAGTTGAGCAGTAGGACTGGAGAAGGTTTTGTAGGGATGGGACTTTAAGAGGATAGTGTACTAACTTGTGGGCGAGAGAGAGTTGATTCAGCTGAAGAAGTTGAGTTAGTTCAAGCCAGTCAAGTTCTCTGAGTGAGATATAGTGGTGGTTTTGATAAGATGCACCAGTGTCAAACTTAGCAATTTTAGTGTAGCAAGTCTTGAGCTTGTTTAGGTTTGTTTGTCTAAGGTAGGTAAGTATAGGAGAGGCGTAGAGTAAAGTGGAGATTAGATGGGAATTGGCAGCAGAAATTCTGTCTGTCTTGGTCAAGAATTGTTTGTTTCTGTACAATGCACCTAGTTTTTTGTGAACCTTTTTTATGGTAAGAGAAATGTGAGTGTCAAATCTGAGATTGTTATCAATCTCAACACCAAGTAGTTTGGTGTGCTCTGTTCGGGAGATGACGGTATTGTCTTTGGCTAGAATATTAAGGTGAGGGATAAGTGGGTTCGATTTAGTGGGTTGGAGGATAAGGAGTCTAGTCTTGCTCAGGCTGAGTAATAACTGGGCATCAGATAGCCAGCTTTCTACAGATGAAAAGGCTTCCTGTGTGATCTTGTGAAGTTCAGATATAGGTGGGGCTGAGCAGATGAGGGTGGAGTCATCTGCATACTGTATAAGAGAAGCATGCTTGGTGGGTGTGAATAGATCATTGGTGAAGAGTGAGAATATTAGGGGACCAAGGATGGAGCCTTGGGGAACACCGAGTGTTACAGGAAGTTGAGGAGATAGGTCATGCCAGACAACTGATTGTTGGAAGCCAGTTAGATAGCTGTGTAACCAATCAATACCTGATTGGGGAAAGGACAGGTTAGTGAGAACAGAGATTAGTAGTTTGTGTGAGACCATGTCAAAAGCCTTAGACAGATCCAGAAATATAGCAGAGGAGAACAGGCCATTATTTTTATGATGAAGGATAGGATTAGTGAAAGAGAGAAAGGCAGTAGTAGTGCTGTAGTATGGCCTGAAGCCATGCTGGGTGCTGGAGAGGAGGTTATTAGCTAAGAGGTAGTTTAAGACTTGAGAATGGATGCATTTCTCAATTATCTTGGAAAGTGGAGAAAGGATGGCTATGGGGCAGTAATTGGAAAGTTCAGTGGAGGAGCCACTAAGGCACTGTATGAGCACATCCACTCATGCATGAATCATGCCATCCCAAATAGAATCAAGATGCTATCATCCAAAAAAAGGAAGCCAATCTGGTGGTCCCCTGCATGGGTATAACCAGAGACTTTTTAAGTGAGTTTTTAGTGCAATCTTGAAGTGATTGCAAAAAGGTATTGTGGTTATGGGGGGGTTGTTCCATAATATGGATATGACACAGGATGATGTGGGATAGGATTAGTGAAAAAGAGAAAGGATGGCTATGGGGCAGTAATTGGAAAGTTCAGTGGAGGAGCCACTAAGGCACTGTACGAGCACATCCACTCATGCATGAATCATGCCATCCCAAATAGAACCAAGATGCTATCATCCAAAAAAAGGAAGCCAATCTGGTGGTCCCCTGCCATAAACAAACTTTACAACAAAAGGAAGAAACTGTTGCAAAAAAGAGGAAAATCCCAGGATGCAAAAAACTCCCTTACCAGCCTCAGTAGGAAACTGAGATCCCTCATAAAATCCTCCAAAGCTAGCTACGGAAATATAATTGCCAAAGATTCGAAAGACAACCACAAGGCATTCTATAACTATGTCAAGAATCTAAATGGCAATGCTCAGATCTGCTCTGAGCTAAAACAGAATGGCATTAATTATACTGATCCCAAGGATATTGCCAATATCCTAGCAGATCAGTTCAGTGCCAACTTCACCCCCCTGTCACCCCCTAAATGGCCCATCTCAATACCAGAAGATTGCCAAATTCCGGTAATAATGGCCACACAGGTAAAAAATGCACTTTCCAAAGCTAAGAATACAGCATCCATGGGATCAGATGACATCCCAGGCTGTGTACTACATGAACTACAATATGAACTGGCACCTCACCTAAGTGTCATGTTTAATCATAGCCTCACCTCAGGTTTCATGCCCACTGAGTGGCGCAGAGCTACAGTTATGCCACTCCACAAGGGGGGATCCACCTTGGATCCCAGAAACTACCGTCCCATCAGTCTGACAAGCCTTATCTACAAGGCCATGGAGTGTATTATCATGGAACTTATAAACAAAGACATTGGCAACCTTCAAACACTAGACCCCACACAGTTTGGGTTCATGAAGGGCCGATCTTGTCTCCTGAACCTGATTGACTTCTTTGAATCAGTCTCCAGAGCCATGGACAAGGGTAAGGTGGTCCACACAGCCTATCTAGACCTTGCCAAGGCCTTTGACACCATCCCCCACTCTGGAATCATAGATAGACTTACTAAGCTGGGCATTAATCCCTACGTCACCCAATGGGTTGCTAAATGGCTTACTGATAGAACCCACACCGTAAAAGTTGCCAACTCCAAATCCAGCTCCAGACAAGTGACAAGTGGAGTACCTCAGGGTTCAGTCCTGGGACCGCTCTTGTTTGGCATCTACTTCTCTGAAGTACAGGCCAACACTAAGGGACTCTGGCTAACAAAGTTTGCAGATAACTGCAAACTGGGAGCCATTATTGACTTCCCAAATGATGTTGATACTCTACAAAAGGGCCTTACAGAAATAGATGCTTGGTGCCAGAGTCATGGGCTCAAGCTCAATGCCATGAAATGTATAGTTATCCCCTTTGGGAAAAACATGTATCCGTGAATTACCATATAGGTGGCAGTACACTAAATACCAAAAGTGTGATAAGAGACTTAGGGACACAGGTGGAGAGTGGTCTCACCTTCGATAACCACATCACCACAACAGTCAGGAAATCCTTCTATGTGGCACATCTCATCACTAAGGGCTTTTCATCCAGAAAAAAGGAGGTCATTGTCCCAGTGTACTCATCCCTCATTAGACCCATTATAGAATACAATGCCCGTTTGGTATGTACCTCTCAAGACATCTGCAACAACTGGAAAGGCCGCAGAAATACCTCACTAAAAGAATCACAGGCCTAAAGCAGATGTCCTACGTTGACCACCTTAAAAAACTCCAGCTATACTCTGTCGCATATCGTCTACTCAGAGGCGATCTCTGCTTAACATACAAGGCCATGTCAAACCCAGAGCTGTTGGACATGCTACACTTAAAGAAATCCCAATCCCTCAGAGCCACACGCTCCAGGGATCTAAACCTTGTCATCACAGTAAACAAAACATGCTGGAGGGATAGGTTCCTGACCCAGAGACTCCCCAGACACTGGAATAGATTGCCCATACATGTCAAGCAGAGTGCCTCTTTGGCCCTCTTCAAAAGGAACCTTGACGATTGGATGGGAGAAAGGAAATTCCCCCCCGGGGATCATGTCAGTCGCCCTGCTAGACAGGGGTCCAGGGAAGTAAATAGTGTGGGATGAAATAGCCCGGGAATTGTTATGGCTAGGCTTGTATAGGCCCTAGGGCTGATAGCCTAGTACCAACCTATGAACCTATGAACCTTTACTGAGGGAAATGATGTGGGATAGTTTCCACAGTGTGGGGACATAGCTTTCTGATAAGGACCGATTTATTAAGATAGAGACTGGATAAGCTAGGTCTTCTGCTGCAATTTTAGGTATTCAGAGGGGAGATTGTCAGCAGCAAGTTTTGTAGGCTTAAGTTTCAATAGAAGTTTTTTTTATATAGAAGGTAGGTACTGATGAAAAAGAAAAGACTGTGGGAAGAGTATTTGGTTTTGATGTGGGGAGAGTGGGTAGAGGGTTGTTTTGTTTAATCGAAGACAGAATAGTTTCAGTAAAGTGTTTATTGAATGAGTCAGCAATACTGCTGGAAGAAGGGGGAGTGGTAGGTGGGGGGGTGCCTACTTTACCTGGGTGAAGAATGGAGTTTATTGTGGACCAGAACTGCTTAGGGTTGTGATGGGAGGAGTTTAGGGAAGACTGATAATATTGGGTTTTATCTTCTTTTATTTGCTTTTTGACCTTTTTGCCCAACTCTAGGAATGACTGTCTAGAGGAGGGGTGTTTTGTTAAGTGTCACTGCTCCCAGGCCTTATCTCTGATTTTCATTACTGCCCTGGTGCTGTTTTGTAGCCAAGGGGAGTATTGTGTTTTGACTCTTGCATTTCTTACAGGGGCATGCGTGTTTAGGATGTTTAGGAAGGTGCTATTGAAGAAATGGACAGCTTCATCCAGAATGAGGTACTTTAGTGGTGTCCAATCACATTTCTGAAGGGATGAGAAAAAGGAGAGAGGGTTAAAGTTTACCCTATTTCTGATTTGCCTGTAGATGATGGGTTTAGCACAATTTAAGTTGTGTCTCAGAAGGAATGTTGGAGTGTGGTCACTGACGCTGTCTGGTAGGCAGTTAGCTAAGTATGAGTGAGGGTCTTTATTGACTAATATCCAGTCGAGAGTAGTGTTTGTTAGAGTTTTTATTTATCCAGGTAGGTGACTGTATTAGGTCTGTTTGTCTAAGGTAGGTAAGTATAGGAGAGGCGTAGAGTAAAGTGGAGATTAGATGGGAAATGGCAGCAGAAATTCTGGCTGTCCTGGTCAAAAATTGTTTGTTTCTGTACAATGCAATGGAGAAACCATGAAGGTTTAGGTGGTGGGCTGAGTGACTGTTACTACAAGATAGCCAGTTTTTATTAAAATCATCTAGGATTAGGGTTTCCCGGGGTAGAGAATGGCTCGCCCAGTTCAGGAGGTTTTCCAGGGGTGGGATGTTCTGGCCAGGTGGGAAGTAGCATCCTATGATGTTGATTGTTTTATTTGGGTTTAGTTTGAGGTTGGCATATAGGATTTCTTCATTTCCAGTGTGGGGGGCAGATGTGTTTAGGATCTGGATGTTGTGGTGCTGTTTAAAGATTAGAGCCACACCCCCCCCCCTTTTCTTAGCTACTCTATCTACTCAAAGAATGTTATAACCAGTTGGGAGTATTTCCTCACTTTTGATGCGAGGTTTGAGCCAGGTTTCAATCAGGATGAGAATATCAGGAGAGTATAAAGCTATGTTGGCGTTCAGGTCATGGGTTTTATTAGTTATATTTCTGATATTTAGACACATGAGCAGGAGGTCAGATGGCTTTCTGTTGGATGTTACCTGTGAGAAGGAGCAGCTATTTGCAGATGTTTAGGTGAGGAGTTGGTGATGGTAGGACCAGGGATAGGGCAGTAATCATAAGTTTTATAAATCTGATAATTAACCGGTCATATTTTAGGGATATTTTTTGTTTGAATGTAACAGGTGACTGGCAGTATGGTGGGTGTATTGGGATGGAGATTGTGATGGTATGACAAGTGTAATTAGTAGGTGGGTGATGAATAGAAGTGAGCGTAAGGGTGCAGTGATAGTGGTGGGGTGTGTCTATTATGGAGTTCTGGTAGGATGTAAGGTGTGCAAGAAGAGTGCAGGTAAGGAGTGTAAGCACATTAGGTAGTAGCATGACTGTGTTTTTGAGGGTGACAATTTTACTATAGGCAACTTTCCACGATTGGTCTAATTGCAACACTAAGGATGTGATTTATTTAGTACAATGCAGTTCATGCTCTGCATTTCATGTTGGTAAAACACGTTGAAGGTTACCAACATAATTATGCCATTAAAAAGAAAAATGATAAGAATGCGTTATATAAACAGACAGAAACATTTGCATATTTTAAGAAATGATTGGGTTTTATACTAGGAAAAAGTGCCTTTTTTTGAAATGGGGTAACTGGGAAGCACAAGTTGAGAACAGTGAATTATATTGGCAAGTGTTGCTAGATGCCACCAGACCCCGTGGTATCAACAATAGAATATCTATCCGTAGTTTATTATTAATTAAAAGGGCACAGATTTAATTATAACATTGTAAACATTTAATGATGATTCACCACATAACATGGTGATTAGTTTATATTATGTTACTAGCAACTGAATAATGTTAATGGTTGTGTTTAATGTGTTTTTTCAGAGTGAAGTAGGATTGGTTATTAAATAAGATCTCACCATTTCAAAGTAATTTTATTTTTAAGCAGTATGGCTTAATAGCCACTAGGTGGCAGTGTATGATTTTACTATTTAAGTAACAGCGTTGAGGGAGTCTTTTAATCTGATGTTCATGTTTGGAATAAATTGAACAAAAGCACTAATTAAAATGATATTGGGTTTTACTTCTGGCGACTGCAAGTGTGTTTTTTTAATGGAAACCTAGTTCTGTTAGCTGTCATGTTGGATGCCTCTGCTTTCACCAGAGACTGATATGCTACGTACCCTTGTCTGGGAAGCCTCTAAAATCAATGTAGTACACTGAAATAGTCATAATCCAGATTGAAATGAACCATGTAGGCTTCTCCTTCTTTGTAGTCTCCTGTTTTATTCATGTTGTGTGTTAAAGCAATGTCATCAGATCAGCACTGAAGACCACCAAACTGAGCAAACCTCTGATTATTTAAAGTCTGTAAGGCTCCACCCCACACACCTGCTCAATTAAAACTAAAACTACACTTCCACAGAAACTAGCCAGTCAAAAGTATGCACTCCGATTCTTCACTGGAAGTGAATTCCAGGTATTCGGCACTCAAGAGCGTAATCTCATCAAAAACTGGTATACTGCAGACATAGACTTAGGAAGCTGCCAAACTCCTTATAATGTATTGAATTAGAAAGAACAAGACATAAAGGGCTTTGTAGTCATCCCTTCCGTATCTGTTTTAATAAATGTTGTAAAAAGTGTCTTTTATTGAATTACTTTGTCTCATCAAATAAGTACACTACACCATACAGCATAAAGATTAATTAGAAATACAACTGGTTTTCCTTTTTGTTATGAATATCCTAGCCCTTTGTAGTCAATAAGAATTCCACATGCAATCTGTATCTATCCAATGAAAAGTAGATGATTTCTGCTCCATTTTATTTGCCTAAACATTGGCAGCTATAATGCCATAACATGAAAGCTACTCCTTGTTCAAAGAATAACAGTGTTCCTGACTGTGATGACCGTGCCCTGGCCCAGCAATCAAGGAGCCTCAGTCCTCACCACTAACACCAGGGAGGGCGTCTCATATAAGAGGAAAGGATAATGAATACACACAGTAAAGTACAATTTTCCTTAAGTGCACACAGAGATCACAGTCAGTCTGGGGCTGGTTGCTCCCTTGCTCTCCAGGTCCACAATAAGACTCCCCACTGACACAGCTATAGGGTCCAGATCTCAGCCTAGCTGGCAAGCTAACCTCCGGTACCCTCTCTGTCTCACAAGTGCTTTGTGTCCCTGCCCAGGTAGTTGACACACCACACACACTTTGAGATAAATATTTATACAACTTCACAGACACTCCTGGGAAAGGCTGACACAGATTCTCCAGCTGTGCCCCTTCACTCAAACTATACGGTAGTAATTTCTGCCACCATCAGCTAATACTTATCAGCTACCCAAAGGCCCTTAAAAGGGTGTCCAATTATTACTGTGCAATATTATTATTCAATTGGTAATGTGACTATTCAGTCTAAGGCTTATTAGAGTGGCGTATTACAATAAACTCTATAAATATGCAATGTACTCTAGAGCCTACTTATCTCTACACAAACCAGCCACAGGTAAAAGGTTTTAAAAATATTTAATAATAAGTAATTAAAAACACAAGACAATACTACTACACCACAGTGATATCTAAGAGTTCAGAGATCACACAGAAACTTAAAATAATACAGTAGGACAGGTCTGATGTCAAAGAAAAAAACACTTAATCTAACTTTCTAATCTTTAGCTATTCTTAAGAGAAAACACAGTGCTACAATCCTACTTACATACATATAGAGCATAAGCAGTGCTGGGGTTGATGGTCCAAGATAAAATGCTTATAGTCTCTCCTTGAACAATAGTTTTTAAACTCACTAACAAACAGCTCTGCTAAGGCCCTCCCAGATTACATCATTTTAATACAGGTTTTCCAAATATACACATTACATCATTTTGACACTTAGTCTGGAGTTCCCAGGCCAACAAACTGCATTATTTAGCAATCTAACACCTGCTCAGGAAACCACAACAATAAAATACATTTCACATGTACACTCTAGCAAGTATTCCTTAAGTTAAGACAATAGAAAGAATGTGTTCAGCCAGCCACTTCAGCACCACTATCTAGATCAAAAGGGTATATAAGAAATAATTCTAACTTCAAAAGAACATTTGAAATGCTTGGCTTAGTTCTCCTTACAGCAGATGGCAATGTTGCAACAATCTTGAAGTTCACATTTTACAGTGTTTTCTTTCATTTAAGAACACAAGTCTGTATTTTACATTTATATACATAAATGATAGAATTATGTATCAAATTCTATTTGACTAGGCTGGCAGCCTTTGGCCTTCTTTCCTCAATCTTCACACTGACTAATGCAAACAGATAGTTCATGTGAAGTGCATAAAATGAATTAATTTTTTTGCTTGTTTGTTTTATTTCCATTTGTCTGTTATACAAATTTAACATTTGCACAGAAACACAGAAGAATAGATTCTGAGGGCATATAAGATGCATAGAGCCCACCTACTTATAAGTCTTACTTACCTACACCTGCCACTTAACTAGTTATAAGTCTTACTTAACTAACACCACTTAACTAATTATAAGTCTTACTTACCTGACACCTACCACTTAACCCTTACTTTTCATAAGGCCTTCACTACTGCCTTATATCTTCTAGAATTCATTCATGTTTGACCTAAATATGTCAAGTAAGAGCTTGTTCCAATCATAAACTATCCTTTCTGAGAACTAATACTTCATCATATCTCTGCTGAGCCTCCCATCCTGTATCCTTAATGTCTTATTTCCTTGTTGCTGTCTTTCTGAAACATGACAACCATTTAGACTCTGTGGATTCCTTTGCCATACTTTTTAATTTATTTCATGTCTCCCCTTTGTCTCCTTTCACTAACACTATACATGCTCACCTATTTTAGTCTCTGTCTATAAAGCTTCTAATGCATACCATGTTCCACACGTGTTGTCTTCCAAGGAAGCACCTCTGTCCCAACTATGCTAATATCCTGAAGTGGTCTTTCTAGTTGAGCAGAATACTATATACCAACCAATAATAACATTCATTTCTTTCTGTACATATACACATTCCAGTTTGCTTTCTTGCTATTTTCTTATACTGTTTGCTTTTATTTTCTTCATTTAATATAAATATCCATCTCTTTATTTTATTGCTGCTTAGAAAGCAGACATCTAGAATGTTTAATTGTGAATGGTCCAAAGTCAGAAATATTTGTAAAAAATAAGAACAGTCAACAAAGAGTCTTTACAGAGTCAAATCATATTGCTATAAATATTCTTGGTAACCCTCTAACCATTCATAGGTTCATAGGTGTGTACTAGGCTAATGGCCCTGGAGCCTTTACAAGCTTAGCCCATAGGATTACCCTGGCATCGTGCCACCCGACCTTAGTTCCCAGTGTCTTTTTCGAGTAGAGCCACTGGAGTGATCCCCGGGGTGAAATTTATATTTCCCATCCACTCATCAAGATTTCATCTGAAGAGGGTCAGCGAGGTGCTCTGTTTGACATGTATGGGAAGTCTATTTCATTGCATGAGCAGTCTCTGGGTTATGAACCTGTCCCTCCAGCAAGTTCTGTTGGTTGTGGTAATGAGGTTGAGGTCTCTGGAGCATGTGGTGAGGAGGGATAGGGATTTCTTTAGATGTAGCATTTCTAACAGAGCTGGGTCAGACATGGCTTTGTAAGTCAAGCAGAGATCACCTCTAAGTAGGCGATATGAGACAAAGAATAGTTGGAGTTTGAGTCTGTCCATATAGGACAAGTGTTTTAAGGCCTAGGATCCTCTTTGTTAGGTACTTTTGTGGCCTCTTCAGTTGTTGCAGGTGTCTAGTGCGGTACATGCCAAATGGGGCATTATACTCGATGACTGGCCTAATGAGAGAAGAGTAGAGGGAGACAATGACCTCTTTCTTCCTGGATGCAAAACCCTTAGTAATGAGATGTACCACATAAAAGGACTTTCTGACCACAGTGGCAATGTGGTGGTCGAAAGAGAGGTTGCTGTCAACCTTTGTTCTCAGATCTCTTATAATGCCTTCTGTGTTCAGTGGAACTGGATTTTTCCCAAAGGGGATGATGACACATTTTTTGGCATTGAGCTTAAGGCCATAGTTCTGACGCCAGTTGTTGGTCGCAGTGAGGCCTTTCTGCAAGATGTCAGCATCACTTGGAGAGTTAATAATAGCTCCCAACTTGCAATCATCTGCGAATTTTGTCAGCCAGCATCCCTTCATGTTGGCCTGGACTTCAGAGAAGCAGATACCAAACAGGAGAAAACCCAGGACCAAACCCTGTGGGACTCCACTTGTGACTGGTCGGCAGTCTGACTTGGTGTCAGCTACTTTCACACTGTGGATTTTATCTGTGAGCCAGTTTGCAACCCACCTAGTGATATAGGGGTTGATGCCTAGCCTAGTGAGTTTTTCTATGATTCCTGAGTGGGGAATGGTATCAAAGGCCTTGGCCAGATCAAGGTAGGCTGTGTGAACCACTTGTCTTCATCCACAGCTCTGGTGACTGACTCAAAGAAGTCGACCAAGTTGAGCAGGCATGATCTACCCTTCACAAAACCAAACTGTGTGAGATCCAGAGTTTGGAGATTCCCTATATCCTTGTTTATTATGTCCATGATGATGCGTTCCATAGCTTTCCATATCAGACTCGTTAGGCTAAAGGGGCGATGGTTCCTAGGGTCTGTAGTTGCTCCTCCTTTGTGGTGAGGGATGACTGTAGCAGTGCACCATTTGGTTGGGACAAAGCCTCGGTGAGGTGCCAGTTCACTCTGTAGTTCATGTAGAACACAGCCAGGGATATTGTCAGGTCCCCGAGAAGCTGCATTCTTGTCCTTGGGCAGTGCTGTTTTAACCTGTGCAGTAGTATTACTGGGTGCCTGGCAATTTACTGTTAATGTGATAGGTCCTTTTGGGGGGGAGTAAAGTTGGCACTGAATCTGTTGGCCAATATATTGGCAATATCTGTTGGCTCGGTATAGGAGATTCCATTGTGCAGTAGCTCAGAGCAAATCTGGGTATTGCCATGGAGATTTTTTACATAACTATAGAAGGCCTTGTGGTTGTCTTTACTATCTGCTGCAATTCTGTTTTCATAGCTAGCTTTAGAGGATTTGATGAGGGATCTCAACTTTTTGTTGAGGCTGATAAGGGAGTTTTTCCAGTCTTGGGACTTCATCTTATTCCACATCAGTTTCCTCCTTTTGTTGTAGAGTTTGTTTATGGCAGGGGACTACCAGAATGGCTTCCTTTTTTTGGAGGAGAGCATCTTGGTTTTATTGGTTATGGCGAGATCCATGCATTTGTGTACATGTTCGTACAGTGCATTGGTGTATAATTCGGCTTTCGTGCAACTATTCTCCATTTGCAGATGTGCTGTGAAGTTAGCCACCTCTGTTTTTAGGAGCCCAAAGTTAGCTCTGGAGAAGTTTTTCATGGTGATTTCCTTTGTGTGTGTGTGGGGGGGGGGGGGGGGGTTGGGATGTGGATTTCCAAGGTGATTAGTTTGTGGCCAGATCTAACAAGGGAAGAGTTGACTATTAGGGTAGAGCAACAGTCACCCATGTTAGTAATGACCAGGTCAAGGATGTTGCTACCTCTAGTGGGGGTAGGAATGAGCTGGTCCAGGGCACTGGAATTAATGAATTCCAGGAAACGTTAGGCAAGTGTATTGGTACATGAGTAGTTTTTCCAGTTGATGGAGGGGTAGTTGAAGTCACCAAGTATGTTAGGTTGGACCCTTTTTGTTGAGATGGAAGCAAAGATTTGGTTTAACATCTCTTCACAGCTGTCAAAATAATTGTGAAATACATTGTTTTGACAACTCTTGATAGCTGTCAAGATAGCCTTGGTATTTCAAAGTTAAAACAAAAAGACAAATCCAGTAGCTGACAGTTGTAGTGTTGCTATACAACATGCAAATAATGAAGATAATTCTTTCTGTACCTCATTTCTCTGTTGCTATACAATGATCTGTACAATGTCCCAGTTTCATTAGGACCCCACTCCATGTAATTTCTCCAGCCAAAGAAGTGAAGTTTCATTATAGTGTTATCACCGCAAAATCATAGTAGGTACTCAGAATCTTTTTGCATCATAAAGTGAAAAGCAGGATGTCATAGTTCCAGAATAGACACAAAGGTATTACAATGTCAAATGCTGCTTTTTTGAATTATGTTAATATTCACTATTTTAATTCGTCTCTTGGAATAAATACAATAGGAAATCTTGTAGCTCCACTTAGAACACCTCCTTAGTTAAGTAAGTGCAGCCAGATATTCTCAAACAACACTGATGTAGCAAGTATACTTTAAAATATGTGATCAAGCCAGATAAGTGCTAGAATGACAAATGCTCCTCTCTAGAGTTCATTTTAAAATACAGACAGACAGACAGACACACGTGCACATTTATGCAGATCTGCAGCTACACATATTCACTGTTATCTAGCAATTTCTGAATGTAAAATATGTGAAATTTTCTACTCTAAATAAATAAGAAAACAGATTATTTTTTCAGGAAAAATTGTGCTGGCCTCTAAAGTTCACAGGCTGCTACAGCTATAAATTTGCTTTTTTTCTACTTACTATTTTTCACTAAAAATCTCCTGCAAATTCTCCATCAGCATCAGAGAAAGTTTTAAAAATACTTTAATTTCATTCTCTTATTTTTATTATTAGTTAACATCCATCTTTCTTACCCTTCCCTTCGTGATTCAGTTCTTTAAGTTCTGACAGTAACCCTCCACTATATCCATATCTTACCTGTATTATCTTTTACAACAGAAAAGAGAATAAAAACGGTAGAGAGTATTTAAATTCAACTCCTACTGCAAGTGGGTTCAATCTTCGAGCCCACAACATTGAACAAAAGCATGATTTACATTTTTAAATTGTCAAAAAAGCAAATCATTGACCCCCCCACACACACACACACAAATGAACATACATTCTTACTAAAACTAATTTTTAACAAGTACTCCTTCATCCTAAAATAATATCAGCTGATGCTACATCCTAACCATCTCACTCATTCTGTCTGTTACCTGATTCCATGTCTGTCTGTCTGATTGCAAAACAAATACCTAAAATTTCTGTGCTATCCCTCCAAAAAGAAATCAACTATTATACAACCCCAAAGCCTTTTATTTTTGAGTCTGTAATCCAAACTCTTACAACCTATGTGTCCAAATAGCTAGACTTTTTTCCACATTCCCCTTTTTTTGCACACATAAAATCATATCATCTGTTAAAGGTATTCATATTCCTTCTTGCTTTTTAATTGAAAAATCGCCTTTCAACTTTACAATTTTAACTAGCCTCCTCATACATAATCCAAAAATACTGGTCTAAGAGTGTTCCCATGCTAAACTCCTACATTTGTAGTAAGCCTTACTCTCATACATTAACAGCTCGCCATAACCCAGACATCTGATATACTTCCTGTCTAATACAGACAGCTTTCTGAATTATACTCCATTAAAACCTTGAAACACTTATAATTTTGCAATACCTGCATTAACCATCAAACCTTCCACTGTCCCAAAATATTACAATCAGATTCTTTTATAAACATAAATCTTACTTTGCATCCTCCCATGAGGGTCACCAGCCACCTGATCATCCACCCATTTTTTTTTCACAACACCTCCAAGCTAGTTGCTCAGCATAATGCATCTGAGATTATCCAAGTTCAACTAACTCTGGGCAAAACCGCAATCCAGATTGTAGCTTGCTACAGACCCCCCACCATGCCCCAGGATTCCCACTCCTCTTTTCTTGATACACTGAAAATATTAAGGTACAACCTAACACTCTAATAATGGGTGATTTCAACTACCCTACCATTAACTGGGAAAACTACTCATGTACCAACTCTTTTGCTCAACATTTTCTGGAAATCATCATTTCCAACGCTTTGGATCAACTTATCCACTAGCTCCTCGTTGGTCAGATCCGACCACAAGCTAATCACCTTAGACATCCACATCCCGCTCCCACCCCCCATTAGGAAAACAACCATAAAAAATTTCTCCAAAGCCAACTTCATGCTTCTTAAGACAGAAGTGGCAAACCTCACGACACCCATGCAGATGGACAATAGAGGCATGACTGCTGAATCCTACACAAATGCACTTTATAAGCACTTAAACGAGTGCATGGATCGTGCTATCCCTAACAGAACCAAGATGCTATCCTCCAAAAAAAGGAAGCCAATCTGGTGGTCTTCTGCCATAAACAAACTCTACAACAGAAAAAAGAAACTGTTGCTAAAAAGAGTAAAATCCCACGAGTGGAGGAACTCCCTGGTCAGCCTCAGTAAGAAGCTGAGATCCCTCATAAAATCTTCCAAAGCTAGTTATGAAAACAAAATTGCCACTGATTCTAAAGACAACCACAAAGCATTCTATAGCTATGTCAAAAATCTCAATGACAACACTCAGATCTGCTCTGTTACAGCACAATGACACTAAATATACAGAACCAACTGATACTGCCAACATCCTGGCAGATAGGTTCAGTGTTAACTTTACCCTCCTCTCACCCCCTAAAGGGCCCATCTTTATACCGGAAGAATGCAAAGTTCCTGTAATCACGGTTGCACAGGTAAAAACTTCACTCTCCAAAGCCAAGAACACAGCATCCATGGGACCTGACAACATCCCAGGCTTCTTTCTACATGAACTACAGAATGAACTAGCACCCCACATAAGTACCATGTTAAATCATAGCCTCACCTCAGGCTTTGTGCCCATTGAATGGCGCACCGTGACAGTTATCCCACTCCACAAAGGGTGGGGCCACAACAGACCCCGGGAACTACCGCCCCATTAGCCTGACGAGCCTCGTCTGCAAGGCCATGGAACGTATCATCATGGAACTCATAAAGAAAGACATTGGAGATCTCCAGACTCTGGACCCCACATGCAGTTTGGGTTTGTAAAAGGCAGATCATGTCTCCTAAACCTGATAGACTTCTTTGCAGTAGTCACCAAAGCCATAGATGAGGGTAAGGTGGTTCACACAGCCTATCTAGATCTCGCCAAGGCATTCAATACCATTCCCCACTCTGGAATTATAGATAAACTCACTAAACTAGGTATAAATCCCTATGTCACAAGATGGGTTGCCAACTGGCTTACTGACAGAACTCACACCGTGAAAGTAGCAGACTCCAAATCAAATCAGACTTCAGACCAGTGACAAGTGGAGTACCACAGGGTTCAGTCCTGGGTCCTCTCCTGTTTGGTATCTACTTCTCTGAAGTACAGGCTAACACAGAAGGTCTTTGGCTAACTAAATTTGCAGATGACTGCAAACTAGGAGCCATAATTGGAACTCTTAACGATGTGGACATCCTACAAAAGGGCCTCAATGAGACAGATGCCTGGTGTCAAAGACATGGTCTCAAGCTCAATGCCAAAATGTGTATTGTCCTCCCCTTTGGTAAAAACTCTGTACCCATGAACTACCACATAGGCGGTAGTATACTTAACACCGAAAGTGTGATAAGAGACCTTGGGACACAGGTGGACAGTAGTTTCTCCTTTGATAATCACATCACCAAAGAGGTCAGGAAATCCTTCTACGTGGCACACCTCATCACAAAAGGTTTCTCATCCAGAAAAAAAGAGGTCATTGTTCCCCTCTACTCATCACTCATTAGAACCATTATAGAGTACAACGCCCCTTTTGGTATGTACTTCACAAGACGTCTACAACTGGAAAGGCCGCAAAAATACCTCACAAAGAGGATTACTGGACTCAAACAGATGCCTTACGCAGACCGTCTCAAAAAACTCCAGCTTTACTCCGTTGCATATCGCCCACTCAGAGGCGATCTCTGCCTAACAATCAAAGCTATGTCAAACCCAGAGCTGTTGGACATGCTCCACTTAATGAAATCCCAATCCCTCCGAGATACACGCTCTAGGGACCTAAACCTTGTCACCACAAGAAACAGGACATGCTGGAGGGATAGATTCCTGTCCCAGAGACTTCCCATACTCTGGAACAGACTACCTATCTATGTCAAACAGAGCTCCTCATTAGCACTCTTCAAGAAAAATCTTGATGTTTGGATGGGTAATAGGAAATTCACCCTGGGGATCACTTCTGTGGTTCTGCTTGACAGGGGCACAAGAAAATAATTTTCTTGGGTGGCGAAAGCCAGGGTACCTTTTTGGCTTGGCTTGTATAGGCCCTAGGGCCAATAGCCTAGTACCTACCTATGAACCTAAGTACACAGCCTATAATCTCTCAGAGACTGCCACTTCTCTGGAACAAGCTTCTATTTCACATGAAACAGAACTCCTCCCTGACCCTCTTCAAATGCAACCTAGATCAATGGATGGGTGATCACAAATTCACTCCAGGGGTGTTGCCCATGTCCCTCCTAGACAAAGGAAGTCAGCCTTAACTACCATAGACCTTCACCTCCACATTTTTCACTCACCTAACCACTGACAATTAGGGCAACTCAGGATAAATATGGCTTAGCTTGCAAGGCCTCTATGGCTGTTAGCCTAGTAACCTTTTATGAACCTATAATAATGGTAGACAGTGCATATATAATAATCCTAAGGGTTAGGTCAAGTCTCTTTGCTGTATTCCAGGTATATGAAAATTAATGTCAAAATGAAAATGCCACTGAAAAGTGGTTAACAACTGTTGTTAACACTTATAGATTATCAGGCTGGGTACATGATGGAACATGAAGCACAGTCTGTTAAAGGAAGTCTCTCAGTGTCTCATGAGAGGTAACTAAATTGTCCCTTGTTAGGACACCTTGTCATGGTGAAGAGGGCTGTGTATCTCAGTGAAGCTGTGATCATACCATATAGTCATTTGAAATGGACTGGTCAAAGATCAGATTGAAAGTGATCAGCTGGAGAAAAGAATGGCAATCCACTCCAGGACTGTTTGCCAAAAAATGTACGGATAAAACAACTAAAGACATGTTGGTATTACACCAGGAGATATCCTCCCATATGTACATGCCCAGCCTATCAAGGTGGAGGACCAGAGGGCAAATAAAAGTAGTGCTAGAGGTTATGACAGGGATGGATTCAAGCAAACAGGTTGTCCATCTGCTGAAATGCCCAGAGAGACAAAGACATGTTCAGTGCTGAAAGAACAATAACATTTTGAACTATGAACCAAGATAAACATAATAGGGTTAAAGATGAGACAATACAAATAAGCCTCAATATCTTAGGAGTTAGTGAACTAGAATGGACTGAAATGGTCATTTACAGTAGGTAATCATCAGATTATCTACTGTGCAGAGAATTTTACAGAAGAAATGGAATAGCCTTCATAATCAACCAAATGGTGTCAAAATCAGTACTTGGTTATAGCCTAGAAAATGATAGAATGATCACAATCAAACTCCAGGGCAAGGTATTCAGTATTACAGAGATATACATTTATACTCCAACTAGAGGTGCTAAAGAGATGAAATTCAGCAAGTTTTATAAGAATCTGCTGCACCTTAAAAACAATTTGCAGCACCTTCTAAATATAGCACCATATGCCTTTGCAGAATTGTTCACAGAAACCCTGTACAAACATGTTAATAGCTGCACAGAGGCAGCTGTACCCACCAGGAGGAAGTACAGAACTGACTCAAAAAACAAGCCACCATGGTGGAATCACAAAATCAATTGGCTGTATAACAGGATGACGATAATCATGGCAAAAATTAGGAGGTGCAGCAGGATAAAAGCACTCTTATCAAATTAAACAAACATCTCAGAGGACAAATAAAGTCTACCAAAGCCAAATTTGAGGTAAGTTTGGCCTCCCAGGCTAAGGACAACCACAAAGCATTCTTTAGCTATGTCTGCAACCTCAAAGGCAATACACAACTGTGTGCAGAGCTCATTGTAAATAGAGCCACCTATACTGAGCCAGAAGATATAGCAAACCTCCTGGCTGATAAATTCAGCTCCAACTTTACTCCTCTCTCCCCCTCAATCTTCCCTCAGGAAATATCATCAAATATAACTCCCACTACCATCACTATGGAACAGGTCCTTAATGCTGTCTCTAGGACCAAAACACTGCAACAATGGGCCCAGACAATATCCCAGGATGCCTTCTAAATAGCATGAAACATGACCTTTTAGGGCCTCTGGAATTATTATATAACTATAGCCTCTAAACAGGCTTCTTATCTCAAGAATGGAGAAAGGCAACAGTCATCCCTCTGCACAAAGGTGGGCCATGTACAGACCCTGGAAACTACAGACCCATCAGTCTCACTAGTCTTATATGTAAAGCCATTAAAAAAATGATCATGGAGATGATCATTAGAGATATAGTAAACCTCCATAGGTTCATAGGTTCATAGGTTCATACTACGCTATCTGCCCTAGGGCATTTATAAGCCTAGCCAGAGTGTGTTTGGCTTTCGCCACCCATTTTAAATTAATTTTGCTATGCCCTTTTTCGAGGTTAGTATACTGTGCCACTGTCTAACAGTGACACAGAAGTGATACCTGGGGTAAACCTACAATCTCCCATCCACTCATCAAGATTCCTCTTGAAGAGAGTCAATGAGGGACTCTGCCTAACCTGGACTGGGATTTTATTCCAGAGTGAAGGGAGCCTCTGGGTTATGAATCTGTCCCTCCAGCATGTCCTATTTATTTCAGTGCTGAGGTTCAAGTCTCTCAAGCGCATAGCTCGATGGGATTTGGATTTTCTGAGGTGCAGCATGTCCATTAATTCCGGGTTGGACATGGCTTTATACGTCAGGCACAGATAGCCTCTGAGCAGGTGGTATGCCACTGAGTAGAGCTGGAGTTTCTTTAACCGGGCAGCATATGGCATCTGTTTGAGCCCTTTGATCCTCTTGGTGAAGTACTTTTGGGGTCTTTCCAGTTACTGTAGGTGTCTGGTAAGGTACATCCCAAAAGGGGCATTGTACTCAATTATGGGCCTGATGAGGGATGAGTAAATAGGCACGATGACCTCCCCTGATCTAGATGTGAATCCCTTCATGATTAGGTGGGTTATATAAAATGTTTTTCTAACCACGTTGGCCAGGTGGTTGTCAAATGAGAGATTGCTATCAACTTGGGTCCCCAGGTCCCTAATTACTTCTTCTGTACTTAATGGATTACCACCTATGTGGTAATTTGTGGGCACTTTGTTTTTGCCAAAAGGGATGACTATACACTTTTTGGCGTTTAGCTTGAGGCCATGGATCTGGCACCAGTTGTCTGTTTCTATGAGGCCCTTTCTGAGGATGCTTGTGTCGGCTGGAGAGTCTATTATGGCGCCCAGTTTGCAGTCATCTGCGAACTTGGTCCACCACAGTCCTTCCGTGTTGGCCTGTACCTCCGAGAAATATATACCGAACAAGAGAGGTCCCAGGACTGAGCCTTGTGGGACGCCACTTGTAACTGGTTTGGAGTCTGACATGGCTCCAGCAATTCTAACCATGTGGGTTCTGTCCTTGAGCCAGTTTGCAACCCATCTAGTGACATAGGGGTTTATATTTAAGCTGGTGAGCTTATCTATAATGCCCGAGTGGGGTATTGTATCGAAGGCTTTTGCAAGGTCCAGGTAGGCTGTGTGGACCACCTTCCCCTCGACAATGGCCTTGGTGACTGTTTCAAAGAAATCAACCAGGTTTAAGAGGCAGGATCTGCCCTTAACAAAGCCAAACTGGGTAGGATCCAGTGTCTGTAGGTCCCCAATATCTTTATTTATGAGGTCCATGATGATCCTTTCCATAGCTTTGCAGACCAAGCTAGTCAGGCTTATGGGGCGATAGTTTCCAGGATCCGTTGAGGCACCACCTTTGTGGAGAGGAACCACTGTTGCTGTACGCCACTCTTTGGGTACATATCCTGTAGTAAGGCTGAGATTGAACAGTAGTTTTAGGTTTGGGTTTAGCTCTTCTTGGAGTTCATGTATTACGCAGCCCTGGACACCGTCTGGTCCCATTGATGCTGTGTTTTTTGCTTTGGAGAGGGCGGCTCTTACCTGAGCATCTGAGATGTCAGGGGGGCAGCACTCTGCTGGGATAGATATTTGCCCTTTTGGTGGGGAGGGGGGGGAGTTTGCGCTGAACCTGTCAGCTAGGATGTTGGCAATGTCTGTGGGTTCGGTGTATTTTTTGTCATTTTGGACTAATTCTGAGCATATCTGGGAATTCCCACCCGGGTTCCTAACATAACTAAAGAAAGCCTTGCGATTATCCTTAGTGTCCTGTGCAATTTTTTTCTCAAAGCTGGCCTTAGATGATTTTATGAGTGCCCGTAGTTTTTTGCTAATACTGATCAGAGATGCCTTCCCTTTTTGGGATTTTGCTCTATCATGTAGTAGCTTCCTCATTCTATTGTATAGTTTGTTTATGGCTGGGGTCCACCAGACAGGACGTCTGCCTTTGGAGAATTGGGTCTTAGTTTTATTTGGGATTGCATGATCCATACATTCCTGAAGGTGTTCATAGAATACATTTATAAAGGATTCTGCAGTCTGGGCCGTATTTTCCACAGGGCTGGGGGCTTTGAAGGATTCCACCTCAGTTTTGAGGAGTGTGAAATTTGCTTTAGAGAAGTTTTCCACTGTGGTTTTCTGGGCAGGGAGTGGGGTCGGGATGTGAATATCCAGTGAGATTAGTTTATGGTCTGATCTTACCAGTGAAGGATACACTTCTGGTCTGGAGCATAGAGTCCCCATGTTGGTGATGATCAAGTCCAGTATGTTTTCCCCTCTTGTGGGAGTGGTAACAAGTTGTTCCATAGCATTTGAGTTTATAAATTCTAGGAACCTTTGGGCTAGGGTGTTGGAGCTAGAGTAATGCTCCCAGTCTATGTTTGGGTAGTTAAAGTCGCCCAATATAATGGTGTTTGGAGAGACCTTCATATTTTCCAGTGTTCTCAGGAAGGCCGAGTGGGGTTCCTGGGTTTGGGAGGGTGGTCTGTAGCAGGCTATAAACTGGAAGGCAGTTTTACTCACTGTTAGTTGCACATGGATAGTCGCTGATGCTTCGTGCTGTGCCACCAACCTGGAGGTGTGGGTATCTTTGACGAATATTGATACTCCCCCTCCTTTTGTGGTTCGGTCCAAGTTTTGGGGCCAAAAAGCATGGTATGAGGTATAACCTGGTAGTGCTGGGGTGCTCTCAGGAGCCTTGAACCAGGTTTCTGTTACTGCACAGATATCAATGTTCTCCATGCTAAGGAGAGTTTCGAGTGCATGCATCTTGAGGTTTAGACTTCTGGTGTTGAGTAGCATTACTCTTAGTTTCTTATCCCTTGTGATACCTATGGAGGTGGGTTTGTCTTTTGAGCCTTGCCTAAAAAAGGCACTATGGGGGCGGCAAGAGCCTTTGCCAATATCCAAAAGCCCAGGGGTGACAGGTGCAAGCCATCCCTAGTGAAGCATTGTGGCTTGTCAAGCATGTCATCCCAGGTTGACAGGCATTGGATCCCCTTTGAATGACACCAGTACTTAAGCCAATTGTTGAAATTGATCATCTTGTCTTCATATTGTGGCATCATTCTTGGTGAGGGTAAGATGCTACTCAAGGTCAGGGTCATACCGGCCTGGGCTACATGCTCAGAGAGCTCCTCTATGTCTCTTTTCATGTAGCCAGGGAGGTACGTCTCAGGTCATTCACACCAACATGGACAATGACTGAGTCATATTTGTACTTGCCTTGGAGTGACCTGAGTGCTTGTGTTATGTGGCGGATTCTAGCGCCCAACAGGCAGCTCACCGCGACCTTCTCCTTGCTCAGCCTGGTGTGTGGGACGTCAGTGTGCCTGACGATAGAGTCACTTATTACAAGTGTATCAGGTGTGTTGTTTAGCCTTAAGGGCTGTGACTGTTCGGCACACTGGCGTTGTGAGCTATGTGTTGCACGTGTTTTGTTTTGGCGTAGCGGTTGCTTGGGTGTCTGTTTTGGAGGTCTCTGCTGCTTAGGCAGATTTTTATTTAGAGCCTCCGAGTATGTTTTTGTGTGTTTATGTGTTTGGTTTGCTGTCGTGGTAGGTCTATGTGAGACTGGAATTGTAGTGAGTGTGGTTTCCTTCTCCTCCTGACTGGTTACGCCAGTACTGAGTTGAGAGAGCTTAGCCTCCAGTTTGGCTATATGGTTGCATCTCTCACATGTGTTGGAATTTGTTGGGAGGAGGAGGGGGTTGTCTGTGTACATGAGGCAGTTGTAACATTGCCTCAAGATTCCCAAATTCACCAGCTGGACTGGAGAGGAGATTGACAACTGACCTTTGGACATGCTAGAATAGTATTGGGAATTCCTTTATAACTGAAAAAAGGGCCAATGGGGAACAAGGTACTCAAGGGGGGTTTGTGAGGGTGTAGTGCTTTTAATTTTTTAGTGCTGACTTATATAATTGCTTTAGTGAGCAAGTGCCATGTAACTTAAAGGCAATGTGTTACAGGTAACTTAAATACAAAAATGACAAACAGTAACTTTCTTTCAAGTGAAACAAGGAAATAACACTGGACCCAACCCAGTTTGGTTTTGTCAAGGGCAGATCATGTCTACTCAACCTGGTGGACTTCTTTGAGAAGGCCACCAAAACAATGGATGAGGGCAGAATCATTCACGCTACCTACCTTGACCTGGCCAAGGTATTTGACACAATACTCCACTCGGGCATTGTTGACAAACTCAAGAGGTTAGCTACAAACCCATATGTCACCCAGTGGATAGCCAACTGGCTCATAGACAGGACCCAGGAAGTTAGAACTGGGGACCCCACCACTACAAAGAGGCCAGTCACAAGTGGAGTCCCTCAAGGATTTGTCCTTAGACTGCTCCTTTTTGGCATTTCCTTCTCAGAAGTCAAGGCCTATGTCAGTGGTCTCTGGCTGACTAAATTTGCAGATGATTGCAAATTAGGAGCTGTCATTGAATCTCACACTGCACAAATATTCTCCAGGAGGGGCTGACATAGACAAACAACTAGTGTCAGAGCCATGGACTAAAACTAAATGCCAATAAATGCATAATAGTATCCTTTGGGAAGTCATCCATCCCTGGTAACTATCATATTGACAACACACCCCTTAGAGTTGACCCAGTAGTCAGGGAATTAGGGACACACATAGATAGTAATCTAGCCTTTGATCATCATGTGTCTACAGCGGTGAGGAAATGATTATATGTTGCGCAACTTATAAACAAAGGTATGGCATCATCTAAGTCCAAGGAAGTCATTGTTCCACTGTATTTGGCATTCATCAGACCTATCAATGAGTACAATGCCCCCTTTTATATTTACCTGACCAGGCATATCAACAACTGGAACATCCACAGTGGTTCCTTACTAAAAGAATACAGGGCATAAATAATATGTCCTATGTAGACTGCCTCAAGTCCCTATCCCTGTATTCTGTCTCCTACAGGCTTTTGAGGGGAGATCTATGCCTGGCATACAGGGAATTGTCAGACTCCACTTTGATGGACCTCCTTCATATCCACAAAACAAACAGTACCAGAATTACCCATTCTAAAGACTTAAACCTTGCCTGTGATATAAATAGGACCTGCTGGAGAGGTAGGTATGTATCCCATAGACTATCTTGTCTATGGAACAGGCTCCCCATCCATGTCAAGCAGAGTTCCTCCCTAACCCAATTCAAGTGCAACTTGGACAATTGGATGGGAAACTGGAAATTCATCCCTGGTTTGGCACCTATGTCTCTAATGCAAATAGGTAACCTGTAAATGGTTCATCTCCCAGTCTCATGCTTACACTTATCAAGGGTATCAGAGCTTGTCAGAGATTTGGGATGTATGGCTAGGCTTAAAAAGGCCCTTGTGGTCATTAGCCTAGTAAACATCTATGAACCTATGAAAGAGATAGCTGGAATATAGAAGAACTATACAAGAAGGATGCAAACATCACAAATACACACAACGGCATATTCTCTGATTTAGGGACAGATATCATAGTGAAAGAATTAATCTAACCCAAGAAAGACATGCTAATTACAAAGCTACAGGAAATGATAGAGTTCCATCTGAAATTTGAAAACAAGAGAACAGACCATGGATTGAGAAAGATCAGTCCATATCCTAGTTCTAAAACAGGCAAAAAAAAGGCAGTGCTATACTTTTCAAATTATTAAATAATTTCACATGCTATAATGTGTGAGATCCTTTTTTTTTAAAACTCTCTTTATTGCAAATTTTCAAATAATGTGTGAGATCCTGGAAGCTAGACTCCAGTAATACATAAATCAAGACCTGGAAGATGTACAGGCTGATTTTGGAAGAGGCAGAGGCACCAGAGATCAAACTGCCAACACCCACTGGATAATAGAGAAAGGCAGCCAATAAAAAAAATTATTTCTGCTTTATTGACTCTTCTACAGCATTTGACTGAAAAGACCATAAACTGTTTCAAGTTCTTAGAAAAATGGAAACAGTGTGTCACATTGTTTGCCTCCTGATGTAAATTTATGTAGCTCACGATGCAACCATTATAATTGGATTTGGATTAACTGAGTGGTTCTGAATTGGAGAAAGAGTGCAACATGGTTGTGTATTGTCACTCTAGTTATTTAATGTATATGCTAACTCTGTCATGCAAAATGCTGAGTTAATGAAACAGATGATGCAATCAAAATGGCTGGAAAATAATTAGCAGACTCTGATATGTAGATGACACTCTACTGGCTGAAAGTGAGGATGAGCTGAGGAGTCTGTTGATGAAGGTGAAAGAAGAAAGTACAAAAGCTGGTTTGCTGATCAATATATGGAAAAATAAGATTATTTCATTTAGCCCTATCAACTCTTTGCAAACAGGTGGTGAAGAAGTGGAAGTATTGGCAGATTTTTATCTGGTAGCATAGACAGATAAAGCCCAGACTGCAGCCCTGCCAACCCAGGTTCAGTTAGTGCCTCTGGTGACTGATGGAGCCCATCCAATTCCTGTCACATATCTCTGATGGAGGCTGGAGATGCTGACATCTGGGGCATAACCCAAAGAGGGGGAATAAGCTGGGGACATGCCTGAACTTCTGTGGAGGCAGGAAGAAATGCCACACCCCCATTGCAACTATGGCCCTCTGGTGCAACCATGCAATCCTTAGAAGGAGGGAGGGAAATGGGTAGGTGAACAAAACGAACATTCTCATGGCAGAAAGTGACAATATAACCCCCTGGACACCCTTAGGCTCCTCAAATAGTCCCAGCATAATCGAGGTAGAAAGAGAAGCTGATATATCCAGCAATGGATGGGGGGACAGGGGTAGCAAGCCATAGGATGATGCAGGGAAGCAAAAAAGATCTCCAAAAAAGCTGATGGGTTTTTCTTTTCCTGGTTTTGACTATCTTTGTAGATGGTGACTGCAGCCATGAAAATGAAAAATGTTTGTTTCTTTTTTAAACAAGAAATATCTTTATTGAATTATCACTTATAACATAGCAAATAATACATTTATTTAAATGAAAACAAATTATATTGACATATTTTCAATTACAAACATTATTCATCACATTTAATCCTCTATAAAGTAACTGTCAATCAAACATTACATAGCACATTCAATTCCTGCCTTCCATTAAACTGTAATTCCTCCTCTAAAACATTATTCTGCATGTCATGTTCCCATAATTCCCATTTTTTCTATGTAATTTGCTCTAACTCTTTCTAAAGATCCCACTTCCAGTTCTTTTATCTCTTCTAATATATTCACTACTTCTTGTAGGCATGATTTAGACTTTGATTTCCATTTTCTACTAAATGCTTTTTGGCAGTCATTCTTATTTAAACTCAACAAGCCCTTACTATATCTAGGCAATTCCGATTCTGCATCACAGCTCAAAAAATAATGTCCTTAGTTACACCAATTCCCTCAACCAGTATTGCTGACAGAGTAGTCTGATGGGAATATTTGAAGTCTACCAGCTTATTACACTCATAGAAAAAATATGTTCCCAATTACCTCTTTCTTTTCCATTATACCTCCAATATCTGCAATGTATCTGAGGAAACATTTTTGGAGTCTGCTTGGGGTATAAAATACCTATGCAAACACTTCCAAGCAAAAATCCTAAGTCTTCCAGACTTTGTTGCATATTTTGGAGCCATATATATATATATATATATATATATATGTATATATATATGTATATAGATATATATATATATATATATATATATATATATATATATATTTTTATATATGTATATGAATATATATATATATATATATATATATATGTATATATATATATATATATATATATATATATGTATATATACACACACATATATATATATATATATATATATATATATTATTTATATATATATTTATATATATAATTTATATACATACATATACATATATATATATCCTCCCATTGTTTCTTTCTGAATTGTTTATCCAGTCTCTCTTCCCAATCCTTTCTAACCTCATCTGATTGATTCCTCTAGTTAGCATGTAATATTTTATATGCCCTAGTAGTTATCCTTTTTTTAACAACAGCTTCTGTTCTAGATTCGACCAAAAACTCTACTTTTGCAAGTCTTTCAGTTAGGATCCTCCTATTCCTTTCTCTTTGCCTATACTCTGATATCAATCCTTGATAGAGAAGGTAATCTCTAGCCAGCAGTACAAATGTATTCTTCGCCACTTCCCATTCCATTACCTTTTCCGCTCTAAATATTTGCTCCCAATACCTCAGTTCCTTTGTCCGTTCAGGTGGATATCATATATGAGATCAAGGTCATCACACAAATGGAAATGTTGTGCACAAGGTTTTATTTGAAAAATGTGCTATACAATGTACTTACGCATTAAGAAAGAATTAGAAAACGTTATGAGTTCCTTGTATAACTACAACTTAAGCTATGAAGAAAGCATAAGAGAAACAGCTTTCTAGAGATATAACTCATTAACATATAGTAGAAAGGAAAGATATGAAACAGAAAACCAGTAGTGCTTTGCAATTGATACTGTTGCAAGATGTTACCTTTGAACAGGTATAAAATGTATTTTTCGGCACTGAAAGTATATAATTCTGATGTCATAATTGCTTTAAGCTTTGAGCTGCTAGTTTTTGAAGACCCTGTGCATTCCATTTGAATAAAGTTTAACTGGAATTTGTGTATATCTAAAGCCTCAGTTCTTGCCGTTTTTGGAAGTAAAGAGTTGATCAGATCAATGGCTGGTAGAGTATTTCACTATATTGTAGAATAATGATGGCAAGAGTGATAGAATTAACAAAGTTTTATTCACAGGTACCTGGTACAGGGATCCAGTGCAAGATGACTTACAAAAATAAATGAAAGGCTTGTGACAAATTTGCACACACGAGAAAGAGATCGTGAAAAATGAAAATGAGAGATTAAAAGTGGGGATACCGGGGCAGCCAGAATTCTACTGAGTCATTATAATCCTGAATATCAGTCAAAATATTAGAGAAGGAAGCAAATGGAAACTGAATGGCTCAAAGGAAAATGAGGCAGTCAAGGGTGTATTAGTAAACTAACATAAAGGTTAATAAAAGCAATAAGGAGGGCAGGTGAGTGCCAGTGCAACTAGAAAAGAAAGGGACCCTTATTACATGCTGATAATGAACAATGCTATCTGTTAAGAACAGTGTGTAAATAACTGAACCACAGAACCAAGGCTCACTTCCTAAAATAGTACCATAAATCTCTTCTGGCCAATTTCAGAAGATTCTGAAAAGAGATAAGTAACAGCCAAAAAGAGCCGTGTTGGTTAGGCCAGGTTACCTGATCAAATGTCAATGGAGATGTTCTTGTAGAACTCAGTAGTTGAATCTTTTACAAAGCACTTTGCTTCTCATTTCAGTGCTGACACACCATCCAGAAGACAATCCGAACTCTGTAGCTCAGACTGTGCTTGGTTTTGACACTAATGTTTAGTGTTGAAAAATTCCCTTAAACAAAATCATTATCTGGCTTAGAGAATTCCCGGGATATATGAAGACTGCCTCAGATGACCTCTGCTATGAGTTCCTTCAGGTAAGCAACACTTTAATGCACCAGCCCTCTAAGACACATCATTAATATCTCATTCACAGCCATCACTTTCCCTGACTTCAGTAAATTTGAGGATACTATATTCATCATAAAGACCTTCTTCATTCAAACAGACAATTTTAGGCCAATAGAATTGCAGTCTCGTTTGACCAAATGTTTGAAAGACCTGCAGCTATACTGTTACATTCACATACTGATGGCCTTATTCCTCGTGGTGAATTGGTGTTGAGTAGTGTTGGGCACTTGAACATCTGTGTTGATGATGACTCTAGTCCTCTTACAGAAGAAGTTCTCTAAAATATGAGGGGGTTGGCTTTGCTCACATATTTACCTGGCACTCATCATTCTGAACATATTCAGGACTTGGTGTTCCAACTAGGTGTGTCCACCTCTGATGTGATGGCATCTGTCTCATGGTCAGACTGCCACCTCGTCCAGTTTTCAGTTTTTTTATCCCCATTATAGTCCCCAATCTTGAATTGGTAAAAAGCGGGAATTCTCATATTGTATTTATTTATTTATTTATTTATTTTATTTATTTATTTTATATTTGTTAACCAGGGGTGTCTGACTGAGCCGAAAAGGCCCTTTTTCAGCAGAGGCCTGGGGAGAAAAGCTCCACAAAGAAAAATTACAGACACATTTAGTTATTTAGATATGATCAGTATACACACAAATGACAGGAGACATGTTTTTACAGTGGTATAAACTGTAAAACACATAAACAGTTACAGTGGAGAGAACAAACAAAAAATATTAATTTTAAAAATAAAGGTAATTAATAGATTTGTGGTGTGCAGCTGAAATTTGGAACATAGGTAGAATACATACATAGTACACAGGTACAGTACATACATTGTAGATTAGCCAGTGTTTGTGAGTAAGATTGAAAAACTATTATCAAGTGCTCTAGATTTAGTATGTATATGTTATCCGCTTTCACTAGCCTGGGGAGCGATCATGGCACTGCCAACTTTGCTTGAGATGTTGCCTGATGAGGTCTTTAAAGGAGGCTTTGGATGATGTGTTTTGAATGCTAGTAGGGACAGAGTTCCATTTTTTAGCCACCAAACTACTATATAGTGCATCTCCAAAGCTATTGTAGCTGTTGGTGACTTCTAGTAGTAGTTTGCTTGATGATCTAAGAGGTCTTTTGGCTGAGTGATTTTGTACTAGGTTTTTGAGGGCAGGACACTTATTCGGGAGGTAATAGATAGAATGGCAGAGGCAGAGCTGATTGTAGGTTAGGAGGTTGGGCAGTTCAAGCCAGTGGAGCTGTCTCAAAGCAGTACAGTGATGAGTTCTATATGAGCAATTTGCAGCAAAGCGGGCAATTCTGTTATATCTGTTATCTGTTATTTGTTGAAAGATTTTCTCCTACATCCCAACAGTTCCTCTCAGTACCCACTGCAGATGATACAGTTGTCTCTGACTTATTTGCCCATTCTCATATATGCCCTTTCATATTATACCATGTGAGTCTTGGTTTGATACTGAGCTCTGTGCACTTAGGAAACAAAGTGAGATGCTCAAGTATAAGCATTGATACAGTGGCCAAGCATCTGTCTAATGAGAATCATATTCCTTATCAAACAGAGAACTTCCATAAAATGTCAGTATCCTTATTTAGGAAATTGACATTTTCAGTGAAAAGTTCAACCCCCCCCATCCCCCCATCAGTAAACCAGGGCATCGCCAGCACCTGCCCTGCTCCCCTCATCAGCAGGGAGCAGATCCTTAATGCCCTCTCAAAAGCAAAAAATATCATCTCCATGGGACCCGATAACATCCCTGGCTGTATCCTACATGAACTCAGGCATGGGGTCTCAGCTCCATTAGACATTCTATTCAACCAAAGCCTGAGCACTGCCTCATCCCAGCTGAATGACGGACAGCGACTGTCATCCCTCTACACAATGGTGGAGCATCCACTGACCCAGGCAATTATAGGCTCATCAGCCTAACCAGCCTGATCTGCAAGGCTATGGAACGCATTATCATGGACCTTTTAAACAAGGACATTGGCAACCTCCAAACGCTTGACCCCGCACAGTTTGGTTTTGTCAAAGGGAGATTATGCCTGTTAAACTTGGATGACTTTTTTGAAACCGTCACCAAAGCCATGGACGACAGAAAGATGGTGCACACCACCTCCCTTGACCTAGCCAAAGCCTTTAACACTATTCTCCACTCCGGCATAATAGATAAACTCTCCCAGCTAGGCATCAACCCATATGTTACCAGATGGGTAGCTAACTGGCTCACTGATAGAACCCACTCAGTCAAAGGAGGGGAAGCTACCTCTAGTAGTAGGCCTGTAATGAGCAGTGTACCCCAAGGATCGGTCTTGGGGCCTCTACTGTTTGGGATATACTTTTCTGAGGTGCAAGTCAAAACTTGTCTGCCAGCAGGTTGGCTATATCTATGGCATTTGTGTATGTGGTGTTATTGACCACCAGTTCAGAACAGATTTGGGTGTTGCCTTTGAGATTGCAGACATATGTGAAGAAGGCCTTGTGATTGCCCTTGGTGGATGTGGCTAATTTGGACTCGAAGTTAGCCTTACAGGATTTCACCAGTGACCTTATTTGCTTGTTCAGACAAAGGAGAGATTGTTTCCAACTTTGTCCATGCTCCTTCTTGGTCCTGGACAGCAATTTTTTCCTTTTATCATGCAATTTGTTTATTACTGCAGTCCATCAGACAGGTTTACTCTTCCTTGAGGAAGATGATTTGGTCCTGTCAGGTATTACTGAGTCCATACAGCTATGTAGGTGCTCATATACTTTCTTGGTGTAGGCTTGGACATTAGTGCTAGTTCCAACTGAAGGGACAGTAGCTGTGAAGCTGCTTATACCTGCTGTAAAGAGATTGTAGTCTGTAGTCAGCTTTAGAAAAGTTTTTTCATTTGACCCTGACCTTGTACAAGTTGACTGCAAAGGCAGAGGTGTGTGGTAGCACCCAAGCTGACAGTGAGGCACCACTGTCAGAGGATACCAGACTTCTTATGGAAGGGGAGTTGGGAAGAGTTACAAAGATAGAGTTGAGACAGACTTACCTCTTGGACCCTACACTAATAGGCTTAAGGGAACTGGCTAGGAAGGCACCTGATCCTCAAGGAAAAGGAGAGTCTGTATACCGGAACAAAGGGTTACTGTACAGAGAGTGCACCCCTGAGGGAGGGCTAGAGGGTGAGGTAATACAGCAGATGGTAGTGCCTAGAGCCTACCATCTGGCACTTCTAGCAATACTCCATGGAATTCCTTTTGCAGGTCATATGGGCATAAAACATGCCAAGAGACATATTATGCAGAACTTTTATTGGCCTGGAATTGCAAGAGATGTAACAGGGTACTGCAGGACCTATGAACAGCGCCAAAAATTAGGTAAGGCAGGAGACAGGGTCAAGGCTCCTTTGATGCCTTTGCCTATGATTAAAGAGCCATTTCAGAGGGTAGCTATGGATATTGTGGGGCCTCTGAGTACCCCAAACTCAACAGGGAAGAATTATATCCTGGCGATAGTAGATTATGCTACTAGATACCCCAAGGCGGTGACTCTGTCTTCCATCGAAGCAGAGAAGGTGGCAAATGTTTTTTAGAGATTTTCAGCAGGGTAGGTTTCCCAAGAGAAATATTGACTAACAGAGGTACCAATTTCATGTCAGACCTGCTGGCTTGTCTGTGAAAATGCTGTGGGGTGAAGCACTTAAAACCCAACCCCTACCATCTCCAGACTAAAGGTCTTGTGGAGAGGTTAAATTCTACACTAAAGACCATGCTACAGGCATTTGCAGACCAGTTTAAGAGAGAGTGAGGCAAATATTTGCCCCATCTGCTGTTTGCATACAGACAGGTACCGCAGGAAACCGTAGATTTTTCACCCTTTGAGTTGCTGTATGTGCATAGGGTGAGGGGCCTTTAGATTTGATTCCTGATGATTGGGAGGGTGAGTGTGAATCCCACAAGCAGTCTGTTGTGGCATATGTCCTAAACCTCAGGACAAGGCTTAGGGAGCTCATGAACTTGGCCCAGGAGAACCTGGTAGGAGCCTAACAGAGGAAAAAGTTCTGATATGACAGGAATGCTTGAGCCCGAGAGTATGCTGTTGGACATCAGGTTATGGTTCTCATTCGTGTCAGACACAATAAGCTGCAGGCAGCTTGGAGGGACCCTTCAAAGTGGTAAGAAAGGTCAGTGATGTTAACTACATGGTAAAACTGCTAGGCAGGGGCACACATTGTACCATGTTAACATGATGAAACTTTACCATGATAGAGAGGCCCTTGTGCTGAGTATTTTCAGTGGATGGCAGGAGGAGTCTGAGGGGGGATCTGGTGACTGATCTCCTCAGTGAGGCTCAGACTGACACTTCAGTGGAAGGGGTAGCATTGTCCTAGTGGCTATCCCCTACCCAGGTATAGAAAGTCAAGCAGTGTTATAGGTGTTGGGGGCATGTTCACTGGGAAACCTGTGTGCACCCACCTGGTGCAGCACCATGTGGATACAGGACCCCAAAGGCCTATCTAGCAGCCCCCTTACAGGGTTCCTAAGTGAGTCAGACAGCCTTTGAGGGAGGAGATACAGGAAATGTTGGGACTTGGGACTGGGGGTAATCCAGGAGTCCAGCAGTCCCTGGACCTCCCCAGTGGTGTTGGTACCAAAGAAAGATGGCAGCACCAGGTTCTGTGCAGACTATGAGAAACTAAATAGTCATGCAGAGGCAGATATTTACCCCATGTCTAGGACAGATGAAACATTATAACAGCTGGATGGGTCTAGGTATCTAACCACTATTGATCTGACCAAGGGCTACTGGCAGGTGCCCTTGACTCCTACCACTAGAGAGAGGTCGGCCTTTGTGACTCCTTTTGGATTATACAAGTTCACAAAGATGCCATTTGGGATGAAAAATGCCCCAGAGACCTTCCAGAGGCTGGTAGATCATATCATAGCAGGAGCAGGACATTATGCCTTTGCTTACCTGGATGATATTGCCATTTACAGACATTCCTGGCATGAGCACCTTCAGCATATCAGGGAGGTCCAGAGCAGACTGCAAAGGGCAGGGTTGACCGTTAAGCCCAGTAAGTGTCAGGTGGGTATGGCAGAGGTCTCCTACCTGGGACATAGATTGGGGAATGGTAAGATCAGGCCAGACCCTGCCAAAGTGGAAGCCATTCAGGTGTGGTCTTCCCCTGTTATTAAAAAGCAGGTGAGGATATTCTTGGGGACAGCAGGGTACTATAGAACATCTCTTCCCAATTATAGTAAAATAGCTGCTCCCCTCACATACCTGATGAGGAAAAACAGGCTAGATAAGGTTGTATGGACCCAAGCCTGTGAACGGGCATTCCAAAAGCTTAAAGGGGTTTTGGGAGGACCCCTGTGTTAGCCAGTCCAGATTATAGTGAACAGTTTGTTGTGAAGGTGGATGCTTCGAACCATGGGGTGGGGGCTGTACCCAGCAGGTTTCCTCAGAAGGAGATGAGTACCCAGTGGTATAGCTCAGCCATAGACTTCAACCTAGGGAAGAATGTTATGCGGCAATAGAAAAAGAATATCTAGTCATAGTATGGGCACTGCAGAAACTTCAAGTCTATCTATATGTAGTTACAGACCACAATCCCTTAACATGAATACACTGAGCCACCCAGCAAAATGCCAAGTTACTAAGGTGGAGTCTAGGGTTGCAGGGATATGATATGACAGTGCAGCATCATAACGGGGTTAGCAATGCCAATGTAGATGGGCTATCAATACAGGGTATGGGTTAATGTACTCCCAGACAGGCCCATTTCTCTCAAGCAATGTTTCTCAAGGGTCATTTGAAAAACTAGCTTGAGTCTTCAAAGGGTAGAGAGAAAATATGTGACATCCCATCCCTGGGCCAGTAATCAAGGAGGAGCCTGAATCCTCACCACTGACACTGTAGAGGAACATTCGCTTGTTATAAAAATGGATACATCCATTACTTCCAGATTCAGCTCTCTGTATCAAGCACAATTTCTCTTAAGAGCACATGGGAACACACAGCCTGGGGTCTGGGTTTCTCTCTTTGTCTCTCCCCAGGTCCCCAATAAGGCCCCCCACTGGCACAGCTGTAGAGTTAAGTCTACAGCCGAGTGTCCAAGCCAAGTCCTCCACCAATCTCTCTCTCTGTGAAACTAGTGCTTTGTGTCCCTGCTTCAAGTGGCTGACACACACACACACACACACTCTGATATTTGATTTGCACACATACACACACACACACACACACACACACCCACACACACACACACACACACACACACACACACACACACACACACACACACACACACACACACAAACACACACACACATGCACACACCTGGGAAAGGCTGGCACAAGTTTATTAGCTATGCCCCTTTCTGCCCAGACTATAAGGTAGTTATTGTCACCAGACACTCCCAAGCTAGCTACTCTAAGGGTCTTACAAGGGTACGCAATTATACTGACTGAAATTAATATTAATAAGAATGGTAGTTTGACCAATGCAGTAAGGCTTTCAGGAGTGGCCACATAGTCACCAAACTGATATAAGTACTCTCAAAGGTTAAAATATTCTCTACAGGACCAGTCACAATGAAAAGTTTAAAAATATTTAATAATAAATAACAAAAGAACATGAAAATACTAAATATCTATTTACAATAAACACCAGAGTTTCAGACACTGGAAATATTAAAATAACACAGATGAACAGATTCACACAGATACAGAAAAACAGTACTTAACTAATCTCATTATATTTTCCTGACTAATCTAAAAAGTTACTATTCCCTGGTCACTTACTAGAGCAAGGCAAGATGAAGTAGATGAATGACCCTTTGATACCAGGTTAAAAAAACAGATTGCCATGAGACTTCAGTCTCAACTAGTATTAAAGCATTATTTTGTCCCATATTACAGCATGACATCACATACATCTGGTCATCTGACTTCTGGTTCCCATGCAACCCCCCTTGGCTAGAAACTGTCAGGATTTAGCACCTATGTGTCAATAATACGTACACAGAGAGCCTTGTTAAGATCTGCTGCAGCTCCTGGAAGTCATAAAACAATTTCAAACTTCTACCCTTTCAGAGTAGCAATTAGTTCACCCCCAAGGACTATGCAGGAAGCTTCCTAGTGCAGACTTTTTGTCTACATCTGCATTGCGAACTGTAAGATACAATCTTTATGGCCTAAATTAGTAATTTAGTTTCTTACTATTTCTCAAAGTTAGCTGGAGCTGAGATTAACCTCTTCTCTTCCAGTATTCTCTGTTACAATGTATACATTTAATCAGTTACAATATAGTACAGTCTGATGTATAGGTTTATTTCTTTTCTGTATGGCAGGGCACACTGTTGATAATTTCTCAACACGAGCAACTTTACAAATACATTTTTCAATACAAGCATCTGTACAAATCAGTTTGATGCACAAATTACATATACTTCTTTACAAAATTCCAACTAACTGTGCTGGCATATGTTCCACATCCACTGCCCTATATCTCCTGGCATAGCTGGCAATACCTCACATTGTACACCTTTATTAAATTATCACTTAAAACATAGGCACACATACATTAATAGAAAATAAACTATAATAAGATTTTGTCATGCATTATATATTGTTTTCTGTCTTTACAACTGTCACATATGTCAACATTAAATGTATTTCACAATTCCTGCCTTTTCTTAAACCTCAGTCCTCCTCCTGAAAATTATTTTGCACGTGTTGTTTCTGCAAATTCCATTTATTTATGTGTAATTTGCTGCTTCCCTTATCTAAAGAGATCACTTCCAATACTTTACATCTCTTTAATGATATATAATATTTATTTTATTTATTTATTTATTACATTTGTTAACTGGATAGTGTCCGGCTGGGCCAGAAGCCCGTTTTCAGTGGAGGCCCAGGGAGAAAAGCTCCACATCCAGCAATAAAGCTTACAATAATAATAATTTTATAATACAATTATAATACAGTAGTGTAAGAGTGTACACAAGTATACAGAGTCTCAAGTGGAATGACAAGCCATTGTAAACTTTTACAGAATACAGATTACAAAGACAGTGGGCACAATAAATTCTGATACAGTATGCATGTATCTAAGCAATGAAATAAAGACGGAGATTAATTCCTATTCCAAATGTATGTACACTATGAGCAGTAAACAAAGAATCACTGTCTATCAATGAAACAGTGTGAGAGCTATTATGAGTTTGCAGAGAGATGGAGGGAGTATAATAGGAGGATAGAGTAGATGATAAGGTATGGTACAGGGAGACAGCAAGAAAATTAGCCTGGCAAATAGCAGGAGCAAAGCCAGTGTTTGGCTAGATAGTTCTTTAGGAGTTGTTTGAACTCGTGGTGGTGAGGATTTTGTGTGATGTTTTGTGGAAGAGTGTTCCATAATTTGGCACTTTTGTGGGAGTAAAGGGAATTACCGTTGTAGTTGTGGGAGCGGGAAACCTTTAGCATTAGCTTGTTAGAGGATCTGAGGGACCAGATATTAGTACTAGTTTGGACAAGGTTAGAGAGAGAGAGCAGGGCAGTTACTGGGTTGGTAGATTATTTTGTGGGTTATGGCCATTTGGTTAAGTGATAAAAGACTAGGGAGTTCCAGCCAGTTGAGCTGGGAAAAGGCAGTGCAGTGGTGGGTCCTGTATGGTTGATTAGTGGCAAATCTGGTGATTTTGTTGTAGCAGGATTCTAGGTTGTTGAGCTCAGTCTTACATAGGTTTGTGAATATGTGAGCTCCATAAAGGAGGGTGGAAAGCAGGTGTGACTGAGTAGTGGCTAATCTGGCACTCTGTGTAAGGTATGGTTTGGCCCTATAGAGGGTGCCAAGTTTGGCATGAACTTTCTTGATAGTCAGAGAAATATGCTTGTCAAATTTTAGACTCTCGTCTATTGTAATGCCTAGAAGTTAAGTCTGGTTAGTGGGTTCTATTTTGGTTCCATTTGAGGACAGGATTGTGAGAGGGGATTGGCCAGATTTGATATTTTGTTTCTGAAGACTATAATCTTGGTTTAGTTTGGGTTAAGTATGAGTTGTTGCTCTAAGAGGCATTTCTCTGTCTTGAAAGGAAGTTTGCATTATTCTTTAAAGTTCTATTGGTGAGGGGGCTGAGCATATAAGTGTCGAATCATCAGCATACTGGACAATGTGGACCACCTGAGTTGCTGAGCTGAGTTTGTTGGTAAATATGGTAAAGAGGAGGGGATTAAGTATGGAACCTTGGGGTACACCAACGGAGATGGGAAGTAGCGGGGAGAGACTGTTTGCCCATTTAGTTGCTTGCTGATGATTGGGAAGATAACTATAAAACTAGATTAGGAATGCAGTAGTGAGGCCATAAGATGAGAGATTGACTAGAAGTAGTTGGTGAGAAGCAGTGTCAAAGGCTTTAGACATATCGAAAAAGATAGAAGAGACAGAGTGACCTTTGTTTAGGAGATAATTAATGGCATTGGTGAAAGATATTAGAGTTGTGCTAGTGTTACGTTTAGGTCAAAAGCCATGCTGAGAGCTAGTTAGCAGGTTGTGACTAAGAAAGTGGTGAAGGAGCTGATTGTAGATGCATTTTTTTTCTAAGATTTTTGCGAGGGGGGAGAAGATGGCTATGGAACGGTAGTTGGTTAGTTCCCTGGAGGGTCCACCTTTGTGGAGAGGAATGATGTGTGATACTTTACAGAGAAGAGGAATGTATTGTTCTGTAATGGAATGATTGATCAAGATAGATATGGGGTAGGTGATAGAAGATGCAGCAATCTGTAGAAATTCATTAGGAAGTTGTTCAGCAGCAAGACTGCAGGGTTTTAATTTGGTTAGGAGTTTTTTATGTAGCTAGTTCGAATGGTATTAAAAGTTAGGGGGTTGGGGTTATCTGGAGCAGGAGTGGGAAGTGTAAGTGGTTGGATGGTCTGGGTGCCATTAGGTTGGTTATGGAATTAATATAGTGGGAGTTAAATTGAGTAGCAATAGGGTCAGAGCTGATGGTAGAGATAGGGGCAGGGGTTGGGTTATGACCAGGGCTAAGGAGGCGGTTAATGCTTTGCCAGAATTTCAGGGGGTTGTTTAGGTGTTTTTGTTGACTGGTCTGGAAGTAGGTTTGTTTGTCCTTTTTGATTTGTTTTTTAGCTAAATTCCAAAGCAGTTTATATGCTAAGAGGTTGGATGTATTTTTGCTAGTCTGGTAAGCTGACCATGCGCTGTCTCTATGTTTAAGTAGCAGTTTGGTGTTATTTGATAGCCAAGGTTGTTGCTTGGCTTTTTGAAGTACTTTTCTAGTGGGAGCAAGACAATTAAGTATGTTAAGGTAGGTGTTGTTAAAATATTAGACAGCCAGGTCTAGATGGAGATGTTTAAGTGGTGTCCAGTCACATTGTTGAAGTAATAGGTTAAAGGTAGCGGGGGAGAAATTGTTTGTATTATGGATGAATTTGTAGGAGATGTTACTATGAGTGTGTATGCATTTTGTGCAGAGAAAGGTTGGAGAATGGTCACTAAGGCAGTCTGGCAGGCATCCAGCTAGGTAGTGTTGGTTAGGTCTATTAGTCAGAATCCAATCTAGTGTTGACTGCTTATTAGAATGTTTTTCTGTGCGAGTTGGACAGGTTATGGTTTGAATGAAGTTGAAGAGGTTTATGAAGCTTAAGGGGGTATTAGATGAGCAGGAGTGCCAGTCAAGATTGAAGTTGTCAAGAACTATAGTTTCTTGGCTGAAATTGGTAGATGCCCTGGACAGTAGATTTTCAATGGTGGGAAGATTATTGCCTGGAGGAATATAGCTGGCAATGATAATTATGTTTTTGTTGGGATTGATTTTGAGGTGATTAGTTAGGATTTCGGAGATGGGTAGGTCTGGATAGGTGAAGTTAAGTAGTTCAATTTTGAGGGTATCTTTAAACATAATGGCTGCACCACTGCCTCTCTTGTTTAATAATTACAGTTGGTTTAGATTTTGATTTCCATTTTCTAGTAATTGCTTTTTTGGCAGCCATTAGCATTGAGCTTAATAAGGCCTTATGATGTCTAGGCAGTTCAGATCCTGTATTCCAGCTCAAAAGAATCATTTCTTTAGTTATAGCAGCTGCCTCACCCAGCATTTCTGACAGAGTACTTTCTAGTGCAGTTTTAAAATCAACCAACTCATAACAACCCCCACATGTTTTCAGTTACCTCTCCATTCTATCACACGTCCATCATGTGTCATCTACCTAAGAAAAAAATCTTCAAAGACTACTAGGGGTATAAAAATATCTATGCAAACACTTCCAAGCAAAAATCCTAAAACGTCTGGACTTTGTTGCCTACTTGGGACCCATACTGATGTTCTCCCATTGATCTGTAAATTGCTTTTCCTGTCTCTCTTCCCAATCTTTTCTAACCTCTTCTGATTTAGGCTTATAGTTATCATGCAGTATTTTATATGCCTTACTAATTATCATTTTTAACTGCAAAATCTCTTCTAGACTCAACAAAACTCTAATAGAGCTGGTCTTTCACTTAGGACTCCCCTATCCCTTTGTCTTTGCATGTACTATCATATCAGTCCCTGGTAGGGAATGCAATCTCTAAACTGCAGTGCAAACTTATGCTTAGCTTCATCCAATTCTATTAACTTCCCTTCTCTAGTTATTTGCTGCTAATATCTTGGTTCCTTTGTCAGTATTCTCCAATAGATTCTAACCCCATCTTGCCTATGGCAAAATCTGTCTCCATTTCCATGTTGACTTAGATCTTTGAATGCTTTCTGCCACTTTATTGATTGATTGATTGATTGATTGACATTTGATTACTGGGAAAGTCCGACTGGGTAGAAGCCCATTTTCAGTGGAGGCCTGGGAAGAAAACTCCAAATTATTACAAAACATTTTAAGAGCAATAATTTTATAATCTTCAAAAATAAAACAAAAACATCTGCAGTTTAAATAATTATAACAAATTAGACATAATTTAAAAACATTAGTTAAGAATTGATACAAGTTATATGACAATCATTTAATATTTAGAAAAAATCCAGACAGTTTGTAGACATTAAACGTAAGTTAGTCTAATACAAACACGAATTGCAACATGAAGTGAGAGGAAAACAGGCTTATGGTACATTTAGAGAGAAAGTCAGGGAAGAGAATTTGACAGAAGTAAGGAAGTAAGTGAAAAAGGGAGAGTAAAGCAGTATATGGAATGAAAAGGTACTTGTTCACATTTAGGGAAGTAGTTTTTCCTAGTTTTCAGCAAGAACAGAGCCAGATTTTAGCTAGAAGTCTTTCAGAGTGATTTTGAAAGACTGGAGGGAGAGTATTGACCTGATGGAAATAGGTAAGAAGTTCCAGGCTTTAACAACCTTGTACGAGTGCAGACAATGTCAAGCAGATTTGATAGGTTTGTAGACAGACAGTAGTTTTTGGTTACTGGATTGCAATGACCAAATTGGAAAATAGTTGTGTAGAATGTTTTTATTAGTGCTGGACAAGCAGATGGATTCTAGATAATTTAATAGGTGGTAAGAAGCTGTGTATATGTTAGTTGATGAGGCAATTCTAACCAATTTAGGCATTTTAGTGCTATACAGGGGTGGGTACTGAAAGGGGTATCGGCTGAAAATTTAACAACTTTGTTATAGCATTGTTCTCAAGTTTTAATTTTTGTGAAGCCTTGAGGTTAGTGAGGATGAGACCACCATAAAGAAGTGTGGAAAGGAGATAAGTAGTGGCAAGTGTATTTTTACTTGTGTTGGTGAGAATGTTTTTGGCTCTGTAAAGCATCCCAAACTTTTGATGTTTTTTTCTTATGCAATTTTGTATATGCAGGTGAAACGTAAGATTATCATCCACTATAACCTTTAATAATTTGCTATGAGAAGTGACTTCAGTGGTTTTATTATCAAGAGAGAGTACTTCAAATTTTGTTTTTTTTTTTTTTTCATGAGACAGGGATTTGGGGGAAAAAGTAGTAGTTTGATCTTTTTTGGGTTGAGCAGGAGTTGTTAGTTACAAAGCCATGTTTCAGTGGTTGTTAATGCTTCCTAAGTAATTTTTGGAGGTGCACCATGTTGTCAGATGTACAAATGCAAGTGGAATCATTTGCATATTGTACTAGGGTGGCCTGTTGTGTGGATGTGTAGAGGGTGTTGGTGAAAATGATTAAGAGGAAGGGACCATGGATAGAGCCTTGTGGTACACCGGTGGTGACTGAGAGGTAAGGAGAGAGTATGGAGTGCCATTTTACTGACTGATACTTATTGGACAGGTAACTTTTGAATCGCAGAAGGCTTGGCTAAGAGAGACCTACTGAGGACAATTGAAATAGAAGTTTGTGTGACAAGCTGTGTCAAAGGCTTTAGGTAAGTCTAGAAATAAGGAAGTGACTAGTTTGCCATTATCTGTAGCTTTACTGACAGTATCTATATAGGTTAGAAGAGCAGTGTTATACTGTGGGAAGGATGGAAGTCATGTTGTGTAAGGGATATGATTTTTTCCTGCAGGAGATAGTCTAGCAATTGTTTTCAAATAGATTTTTCAAGTATTTTAGCAAGGGGAGATAATATTGCTATAGGTCTAAAGTTATTAGTGTCTGCTGAATTTTCTCCTTTGTGAAGAGGGAGAATGTGTGACTTTTTCCAGAGAGAGGAAATGTGGGATTCGTAGACTGACCTATTTATAAGGCTTGAAACAGGATAAGCAATGCTATTGGCTGCTATTGTTAGGTACTCATTTGGAAGGTCATCAGCTGAAGAAGGGCATAGTTTAAGTTTAAGTGTAGTTTTATATAGGATGTGGGCACAGGTTTGAAGGTGAAAGTGGATGTGGTGATATGTGACTGTTGGGCAGGGTTGGGATTAGATGTTGAGAAATCCTTGGCTAGAGATGTTATACTATCTATAAAATAAGAGTTGAGAGGAGGTTGTGTTGAATTTTTGGCCGGGATGTAACATTTCTTTAATGGTTGTCCATTTTTTTTTTTATGGTAGTGTTTAGTATTATTCTGAAAGTTATTACACTGTAGTTTTTATAAATATAATACTCTGTGTAGTTATTGCTGCTGTTATAAAAGGTCATTATGCCTCATGTTTATTCTTCACAAAATGCATGTTAACTCATAGTTTCTTCACAAATTACTCAAATAAAATGTTTATAATATGTTTATATCAAAAGAAAAACGAAAAACAGATGCATGATTATGCAAGATATAGTTTCATATAAGTAGTAGCTTTATATTTTAAGTGTCTTAAAATTGCATTTTCTCTGTACTGACAGATAGTTGAAGGCAAAGTAAGTGCTGAAGGAGTTAAAGGATGTTATGCTATGTTTGTGTTTGTGAAATTAGTGAATTGTGTCAGGTATCCATGGGTAATACCAGAGTTCTGCATGCATGAAATTGATAAGAAATGGTATAACAATTGAAGGCTTTCTTTATTCTTGGAGACTGATCTAAAAATTTAAGTAGGTAGTCTACCAGCACTGTTTATGGAATAAATAAGTACTTTGCTCATCCTGAAACATTTTTCTTGACTGACACCAAAAGGTAAAATTCTTTATTATTTATTTGTGAACTTTAACATTTGGTGCTGTGACTCAGTTTCTGAACTTTTGTATAACTGCAGGGCAGTGTGGAACAAATTACAAGGCCCCAGCACAGTAAGTTCTTCTGTGAACTCCATGCTGCTTTGCATGGACTAGTCAGACATTCAGGCACCTAACAATTCATGCTTTGCAAACATGTTAGACTAAATGGGGAAAATGGATTTGTGGAAAATGTTTTTTCCTCTCTTAGAAAACTGTAGTTAAAAGAGTGGAATGAGTGAATAACTGTTTTGTTGAATGACTCAGTTTGCTTGTTAGGTATACGTAAAGTAATAGTGGGAGGACCCACAGAAAATAAGGAAATGTTTATCAGTAGGGTACCCCTAGGGGACCCCTACTGTTCAGCATATACTTCTCAGAAGTACAGGCAAGCACAGGAGGACTATGGCTAACCAAGTTCGCCGATGACTGCAAACTGGGAGCCATAATTGACTCTCCGGCTAACATGGACATCCTCCAAAAGGGCCTTACTGAGATGGACACCTGGTGTCAAAATCATGGCCTCAAGCTAAATGCCAAAAAATGCATAGTCATCCCATTTGGGAAAAACAAAACACCCACGAATTATCACATAGGTGGCAGCCCCCTTAATACAGAAGAGGTAATAAGAGATCTGGGGACCCAGGAGATAGTAATCTCTCCTTTGTCAATCATATTGCCAAAGTAGTTAGGAAATCCTTCTATGTGGCCCATCTAATTACTAAAGGGTTTGCATCTAGAAATAAAGAGGTTATAGTGCCCCTCTACTCATCACTCATCAGACCCATCATAGAGTACAATACCTCATTTGGGATGCACCTCACAAGACACTTCCAACATCTGGAGAGACCACAAAAGTACCTCACCAAGAGGATTACTGGCCTCAAACATATGTCCTATGCAGCCTGACTGAAAAAACTTTGGCTGTACTCAGTGGCATATCGTTTACTCAGAGGTGATCTTTGCCTGACTTACAAAGTCATGTCCAACTCAGAATTGATGGCATGCTCCACCTAAAGAAATCCAAGTCACTGCGAGCCATGCACTCTAGTGAGCTAAACCTTACCACAACAATAAATAGAACATGCTGGAGGGATAGATTCCTGTCACAGAGACTCCTCATGCTTTGGAACAAAATTCCAAACTACATTAGGCAAAGCCCCTCACTAACATTCTTCAAGAGAAACCTTGACGAGTGGATGGGTAACAGAATATACACTCCTGGGATCACTTCATTGGCTCTGCTTGACAGAGAATCAGTTACTTAATCAATGGGGTGGTGAAAGCTGACACACTCTGGCTAGGCTTATAAATGCCCTTGGGCAGATAGCCTAGTACCTACTTATGAACCTATATGTATGTGCATACAACAAAAGAGAAAATTAACACAAGGAGGTACCTTGTGTTGAGGGTGGTAGTCTCAAGACTAAAAGGTAAGAGGCATGAGAAATGTTTTCTGTTGTTTACTATACGAATGAAAAGAAAAAGAGAGAGAGAAAAAAAAGAAGTTAAAGTTAAATCAAGGTCATGAGCCCATAGAATGCTGGGACATAGAGTTTTGTGTGGATAAATCAAGTTCATAAGCCTATACTATGCCGGGGCATAGGTGTGTGTATGGATAAATTAAGTTCATGAGCCTATAGTCTGCTGGGATATAGGTGTGTGTGTGTGTGTGTGTGTGTGTGTGTGTGTGTGTGTGTGTGTGTGTGTGTGTGTGTGTGGATAAATCAGGTGCATAAGCCTATAGCATACTAGGACATAGGTGTGTGTGGATAAACCAAATTCATGAGCCTATAGCATGTTGGGACATAGGTGTGGGTGTATAAAAATACCCTCAGAGAGTCCAAAAGAGTAATCAGTTCTGGATACAGTACCTATCTGCCCCATTTTACCAGTCTCAGTGCTGTAGTTATAAATTTTGAGCTCATGATGGGATGAAAGCAAGGGGCTGCTGTAGGAAAAGGCTGATTGAAACCTTTCCTCTGTCATTGCACAATGACAAAATCCCTACCCTTTCCTCCCTGAATGGTGTGTGAATTGATGTAGTTATTTTTCTTTTCTGAATTACCAGGATTCAGGATCTACAAGGTAAGTCTTAATAGGGTAAACGGGAACCAAGTTAAATAGGTAGGATCAAATCTTTGTAAAGGGAACACCTGCATATTTTATGTATCATAATTATGGGAAGGGAAGTTGTAAGTATTTGAATGATTAGTTTCAGTTTACTAAAAAGTGCTCTGGTGAAGTAATTCCATTAAGTGGAGCTTATGATAACAATAAATTAGAAACTCTGATGGATATTTTGGGACAAAAGAAAAACAGGTTAAGTGGAAAACAATGGATAATATTTTCTTCTTGGTACACTGAAGCTTTTAAAAGGGAAAAGGAATTAGCATTAAAAGGATTACAGGATACTAATAAGAAGTTGCTGCAACATATAAAAGAGGTTAAGAAGATTGTACAAACCAGTAAAAAGGGATCTCTTTATCCTGTCTTGGCAGGTTTGTAAAAAACTGGGGATGGCCAAAAAGCAGACACTTCAGAAGAGGATGATAACCCACCAGTAGCTACTGCATCCCCACCATATACAAGATTCTGCTGTTTCTCAGACCCCTGCATTTCAAACAACTGTCCAGTGGACACCAGGTCAGCTCAGTACTGTTACATCTCAACCTAGTTACCCTGTTCAGCCCTCATCTTCATAACAGGCATCTGCAGTTGAGGACGTTTCTTCTCCTTCTCATTTCCAACAAGCTTTATCTGTAGCACTAGTATATGATACACCCATAGCTCACCACACACGCTCACACCACAGGGTTGGACAAGAGGTTGTTTATATGATACACCCATAGCTCACCACACACGCTCACACCACAGGGTTGGACAAGAGGTTGTTGCCTCTGGAGAGGATGTTTTGGCACATCTTAGAAAAATATTGGGGGCTAATAATAGAGAGCTTTTTCATCGCTCTTGGACCCCTGCTGATTTGCAGACTATGTCCAAAAGTTTTCCAAATATTAGAAAAAATCCATAAGGTTTAAGGAAAAGTTAAAAACTATAATAGAATGTTATAACCCTACTTTGACAGATTTAAACCAGTTGCTTCAGGTAGTCGCTTCAGAAAAAAATGAGAAAACAGTTACTTGTAAAGTCTGAAATAACAGAGTTTATGCTCACAGGGAATGCACTAATAGCCAAAGACCAGCGCTGTTAAATAAAATTACAGAGGTGTGTCAAGTTAGGACAGATTAGTCTAAGATATAGGCATGTAAACAAAATAAACAGAAAATCCCTGCAGATTATTTAAGACATCTTAAAGCAGTGTTTGCTAGACATTCAGGAATACCAAATCCATAAGAACTAGCTAAGCCAGTTATTGTAGTTGCTTTTTGCAGGGTCTACAAGCCCCTGTACAAAATCAAATACAGTAAGTGCTTACAGACTGGCAGGGAAAGGACTTTGAGTCCTTACTAAGTGCTGCAAATCAGTGTACTGAGTATCATGAAAAACGGAAAATGAATACTGAGGAGAAGCTGTTAACTTTCCAAATAAGACAGTTAGAAGCCCCAATGGGAAGGAGCAGATGCAGGGGGAAGAGGGAGATGAATTGTTAGGGGATTTAGTAGGAGTGCTGGTCAAGGGGAACAAGGTGCAGCTGCTTGGTAACAATGAGCTGGCAGTGCCCCTCCTGCCTCACCTGTGGTGAAGCAGAACATTGGAGAGGAGAATGCCCACACAAGCGAATGCGAGGAGTCAATGATACTTGGACTGAATGGCAGCTGAATTATAGCAATGCTGCATTTCCTTCAGCATCTCCTCAAATTGGAAGCAGTCAGAAATCACCATACTGATTATATCAGAATAATAAAAAAGAAATAAATCTTAATCCTCTGCTGCTCATAGATCAAAAGGGACTCTATGTTAAGGTAGAAATAAAAAAAATCCTTTTCTGTTGGACACTAGAGCCACTAGGACTTCATTAAAAGTTACCTTAGATAGTCAAATACCAGTATCAAAACATAAAGTAAATGCAGCTGGAGTAAAAAAATGCTACTGTTATGTATCCTGTTGAAGAAAGGCATTCTTTCCTTTTGAGTACTACTGCACTGGTAAATTTGCAAACTGGGTTGTACTATATACTGTACACCAGAAGGACTGTATTTGGATGTTCCAACAAAATCAGAGGGGGAAGTATTAGCAGTCTTAGCAGAAGCTAACGAACAGCCTGTTGAAGGGATACAGACAGCTAAAAAACTACTGCAGCAGGTACCTGCTAACTTACAGGCTAAACATGCTAATAAAGTTGGTATATTAAAATCTGCAGAACCAGTAGAAATAAAACTGAATCCATCCAAACCTCTCTCTCGAGTTCCACAGTATCCACTGAAACCAGAAGCTGAGCAGGGAATCAAACCTGTATTTCATTCCTTGATACAACAAGGAATGATAATGCCAGCTAAAAGCCCTTGTAATACTCTTATTCTCCCTGTAAAGAAGCCAAAAAAGGATACTTATAGGCTTGTGCAAGATTTAAGGGCTGTAAACAATACAGTATTACCAACTTTTCCTGTGTTTCCAAATCCAGCAGCAATACTGAGTTGCATACCACCTACAGCAAAATATTTTTTGTGATAGATTTGTATTCATCATTCTTTTCTATACCTATTCACACTGAAAGTCAGTTTCTGTTTGCCTTTACTTAAAAGGGACAGCAGTATACATGGACAGAGTTACCATAAGAATAAACTGAGTTTCTTTCATTATTTTCTCAAATTTAAAAAAAAAAAAGATTTGGAACATGTGACATTTCAACACAGATCGGTGTTAGTGCCATGCGTAAATGATTTATTAATAGCCTCTGATTCTCTTAAGTAGTGTCAGCAGGATACAATACATCTAAGGTGTTGAGAAAAAAGTTACAGCTATGATCATCTCAAGTAGATTATCTTGGTCATCTGATATCTCAGGGGAGCAGATAGATGTTACCATCTCATATCGAGGCAATAACTAAAACCCCACATCCAACTACTCAGCATCAGCTTAGATCTTTCTTCAGTATGACAGAATGTTGCAGACAGTGAATTTTTAACTATGCAAAAATTGCTAAACCTTTGACTAATCTTTTAAGAAAAGATACACCAGAGCCCCTCCCGTGGGATAGTGAAAAAGAAAATTCCTTTCAAAATTTAAAGCAAACTTTAGCTACTGCCCCAGCTTTAGGGTTACCTGATTAAGAAAAGACTTTCATTTTATCTGTCATGAAAGAAATGGGTTTGCTGGAGTGCTTGCACAAAAACATGGGGACAAATATCATCCATTAGCTAATGACAGTACAGGACTTGATTCTGTTGCAAAGAAATTTCCACCATGTTTAAGGGCAGTGGCCGCTGCCACCATTCTAGTCAATCCTGGGAAATCACTGGTGCTCGGGCATGATCTAAGAGTAGCCATTCCTCATTCTGTATCATCTCTTTTACTTAAAATAAAAAATCAACCCCTCCCAACTACACATCTAACTAAATATGAACTTACTCTTCTCTCTAATCCTGTTCTCTCAGACACTGTCCTGTTCAAAATCCTGCATCTAAGATGGTGAAAAGCATGATTGTGTGTGTGTGTGTGTGTGTGTGTGTGTGTGTGTGTGTGTGTGTGTGTGTGTGTGTGTGTGTGTGTGTGTGAGACTGATTATCTGCTTTCTCCTTTCTCCTAGAAATAACTGAAAGGACATTGCTATACCCAATGTTGAACTGGACTTATTTATAGATGGATCTTGTGGAAGAGATCAAAATGAAAATCTGGTCATAGAAATATCTGTCTGCACCAGTAATGGTGTTTTACTTCAACAAAACGTAGAAGGCATACATTCTGGCTAGGAAGCTGAGTTAGTGGCTCTACTAAAGGTTTGTGAGTTAGTGAGAATCAAAGTCGCCAATGTTTACACCGACAGTCGCTATGTTTTTGGTGTAGTACATGATTTATGACAACTTTGAAAACAGAGAGGATTTTTAACTTCAGTAGGCACTCAGATTAAAGATTCATCTCTTTTGTTACCTAATAAATTAGCAGTAGTTAAAAGCAGTGCCCTTCAAAAGGGTATAGATACTGTTTCAAAAAAATAATTTGGCAGATCAAGCTGCTAAGCAAGTTGTAGAAGGACTTTGAGTAAAATTATATGTGATATTATTGAAAAAATCTAACAGTAAAAATGTATTTGATTTTAAAAGATTATCAGCTTTCCAAGCTGAAGTATCACAGGAAAAAGTTCAGAGGTGGCTTAAAGATGAGTGCAGTAAATCTGTCAATGGGTTATAGCAACATATGGACAGCCAACTGGTAGCACCTGCCTTCTTGCTACCTTGCCAGGTAAGGACATATCATTTACCAGCCCATGCAGGTAAGACAGCATTATTTAATCAAATTATCCAAAGTTGGTGTGCCCCTCATGTCTCCTCTCTGATACTTCAGTATGTTAATAATTGTACAGTATATCTAACATATGTTAGCAAACATTTGAATGTTAAAGCTGCATACTTACCACCAACTTGGGGACCTTTTGTTAATGTGCAGCTGGACTTTGTCCAGATGCCAAAGGTCTATCATTTACAATTTATATTAGTGGTTGTATGTGCATTTTTCTGCATGAGTGAAAACTTACCCATGTCATAAGGCAAATTTTGTGACAGTTGTTAAAAAAACTACTCTTTAAATTTATTCCTAAATTTGGTGTACATTGTACTTTCAATAGTGATCAGGGAACACATTTTAATAATTCCCTGACCAAAATGCAATGCAAGATATTTAATACTAAGTTGAGTCTTCACTATCTCAATCATCCACAGTCATCTGAATTAGTAGAGAGGGTCAACAGAACCCTTAAAAATAAAGTTTCAAAAATGTGTGCTAAAACAAACCTTAAATGGCCATAGGAACTTCCCCTTAGCTTTAATGAGTATTAGGAGTACATTAAATACTACAAAGAGATTGAGCCTCTTTAAGATATTAATGGGGAGACCCATGGCCCTGTGTCAAATAAAGAATTAACTCTAATGGATGATGTTATATTGTCTTACTACATAAAATGTATTCATTTCTTGCAGCAGTAACACAAAACTGTACAAAAAGCTCTTCCTCAGTCCCCTGACCAGCCCTGTCACCAGCTGCGGCTCAGTGATTGGGTTTATGTTAAAACTTTCTAAAAAAACTGAGTCCAAAGTAAAAACACCCTTTCTAGGTCCTGCTTACTACCTTCACTGCAATCTGCTGTGCAGGAGTACCAACATGGATTCATTCATCACATTGCAAAAAGAGTTGCTGTGTGAAAGCCCCAGACAAATCATTTTTGTTAGCAAAAAAAAAGATCGAAGTACAAAGGATGAATCTTCTACCCCAGTGAAGGACTAAAAAACAAATCAACTCATAAGACAGCTCATGATGAATTCAGTGACAACAGGTACTGTTACTTTGTTTTTGTTGCCGTTTCCTTTTATAAACTGGTAAAAAAACAGTTTCCTGATGCTTCTTTGACAGTATGCTATGGACTTAAATGTGACAAACTGTTGGGTGTGTTTGTATATACCTCATCATTCTAAGGCAGGGATGCCCATAATTTCAATCCCTTCATCTCAAGTGACATTTAAAAAGGAAACGTATTGACATTAACCTGACTTGGAGTAATGTGACTGACTTTTCAAAGGTTGTGTCTCTTCAGTTTGCAACCGCAAATCGTGGAGACACACGTTATGCCAAAAAAATGAGACTGTACCAGTGGGAACCAGCAAATGCCACAACACTAGACATAAAAGTGTGTTAAACTCTCTATACTTAAAAAGCTATGACCGGGGATGCGGCATGAGCATAATAAAAAATTATTACATTTGTGGTGATTGTGCCTACCTATGGTTGCCTACAAACTGATTTGACAAGTTGTTTTGCAGTTTAGCTTCCTCAAATACAGTCTGAAGTCTACTAACAATTTTCCTATATTCATACTACAGGTATCTGCTAACTTACAGGTTAAACATGCTAATAAAGTTGGTATATTAAAATCTGCAGAACCAGTAGAAATAAAACTGAATCCATCCAAACCTCTCTCTCGAGTTCCACAGTATCCACTGAAACCAAAAGCTGAGCAGGGAATCAAACCTGTATTTCATTCCTTGATACAACAAGGAATGATAATGCCAGCTAAAAGCCCTTGTAATACTCTTATTCTCCCTGTAAAGAAGCCAAAAAAGGATACTTATAGGCTTGCGCAACATTTAAGGGCTGTAAACAATACAGTATTACCAACTTTTCCTGTGTTTCCAAATCCAGCAGCAATACTGAATTGCATACCACCTACAGCAAAATATTTTTTTGTGATAGATTTGTATTCATCATTCTTTTCTATACGTATTCACACTGAAAGTCAGTTTCTGTTTGCCTTTACTTAAAAGGGACAGCAGTATACATGGACACAGTTACCATAAGAATAAACTGAGTTTCTTTCATTATTTAAAAAAAAAAAAAAAGGATTTGGAACATGTGACATTTCAACACAGATCGGTGTTAGTGCAATCCGTAAATGATTAATAGCCTCTAATTCTCTTAAGCAGTGTCAACAGGATACAATACATCTAAGGTGTTGAGAAAAAAGTTACAGCTATGGTCATCTCAGGTAGATTATCTTGGTCATCTGATATCTCAGTGGAGCAGATAGATGTTACCATCTCATATCGAGGCAATAACTAAAACCCCACATCCAACTACTCAGCATCAGCTTAGATCTTTCTTCAGTATGACAGAATGTTGCAGACAGTGGATTTTTAACTATGCAAAAATTGCTAAACCTTTGACTAATCTTTTAAGACAAGGTACACCAGAGCCCCTCCCGTGGGATAGTGAAAAAGAAAATTCCTTTCAAAATTTAAAGCAAGCTTTAGCTACTGCCCCAGCTTTAGGGTTACCGGATTAAGAAAAAACTTTCATTTTATCTGTCATGAAAGAAATGGGTTTGCTGGAGTGCTTGCACAAAAACATGGGGACAAATATCATCCATTAGCTAATGACAGTACAGGACTTGATTCTGTTGCAAAGAAATTTCCACCATGTTTAAGGGCAGTGGCCGCTGCCACCATTCTAGTCAATCCTGTGAAATCACTGGTGCTCGGGCATGATCTAAGAGTAGCCATTCCTCATTCTGTATCATCTCTTTTACTTAAAATAAAAACTCAACCCCTCTCAACTACACATCTAACTAAATATGAACTTACTCTTCTCTCTAATCTAGTTCTCTCAGACACTGTCCTGTTCAAAATCCTGCATCTAAGATGGTGAAAAGCATGATTTTGTGTGTGTGTGTGTGTGTGTGTGTGTGTGTGTGTGTGTGTGTGTGTGTGTGTGTGTGTGTGTGTGTGTGTGAGACTAATTATCTGCTTTCTCCTTTCTCCTAGAAATGACTGAAAGGACATTGCTATACCCAATGTTGAACTGGACTTATTTATAGATGGATCTTGTGGAAGAGATCAAAATGAAAACCTGGTCATAGAAATATCTGTCTGCACCAGTAATGGTGTTTTACTTCAACAAAACGTAGAAGGCATACATTCTGGCTAGGAAGCTGAGTTAGTGGCTCTACTAAGGGTTTGTGAGTTAGTGAGAATCAAAGTCGCCAATGTCTACACCGACAGTCACTATGTTTTTGGTGTAGTACATGATTTATGACAACTTTGAAAACAGAGAGGATTTTTAACTTCAGTAAGCACTCAGATTAAAGATTCATCTCTTTTGTTACCTAATAAATTAGCAGTAGTTAAAAGCAGTGCCCTTCAAAAGGGTATAGATACTGTTTCAAAAAAATAATTTGGCAGATCAAGCTGCTAAGCAAGTTGTAGAAGGACTTTGGGTAAAATTATATGTGATATTATTGAAAATATCTAACAGTAAAAATGTATTTGATTTTAAAAGAGTATCAGCTTTCCAAGCTGAAGTATCACAGGAAAAAGTTCAGAGGTGGCTTAAAGATGAGTGCAGTAAATCTGTCAATGGGTTATAGCAATATATGGACAGCCAACTGGTGGCACCTGCCTTCTTGCTACCTTGCCAGGTAAGGGCATATCATTTACCAGCCCATGCAGGTAAGACAGCATTATTTAATCAAATTATCCAAAGTTGGTGTGCCCGTCATGTCTCCTCTCTTATACTTCAGTATGTTAATAATTGTACAGTATATCTAACATATGTTAGCAAACATTTGAATGTTAAAGCTGCATACTTACCACCAACTTGGGGACCTTTTGTTAATGTGCAGCTGGACTTTGTCCAGATGCCAAAGGTCTATCATTTACAATTTATATTAGTGGTTGTATGTGCATTTTTCTGCATGAGTGAAAACTTACCCATGTCATAAGGCAAATTTTGTGACAGTTGTTAAAAAAACTACTCTTTAAATTTATTCCTAAATTTGGTGTACATTGTACTTTCAATAGTGATCAGGGAACACATTTTAATAATTCCCTGACCAAAACGCTATACAAGATATTTAATACTAAGTTGAGTCTTCACTATCTCAATCATCCACAGTCATCTGAATTAGTAGAGTGGATCAACAGAACCCTTAAAAATAAAGTTTCAAAAATTTGTGCTAAAACAAACCTTAAATGGCCAGAGGAAATTCCCTTAGCTTTAATGAGTATTAGGAGTACATTAAATACTACAAAGAGATTGAGCCCCTTTAAGATATTAATGGGGAGACCCATGGCCCTGTGTCAAATAAAGAATTAACTCTAATGGATGATGTTATATTGTCTTACTACATAAAATGTATTCATTTCTTGCAGCAGTAACACAAAACTGTACAAAAAGCTCTTCCTCAATCCCCTGACCAGCCCTGTCACCAGCTGCGGCTCAGTGATTGGGTTTATGTTAAAACTTTCCAAAAAAACTGAGTCCAAAGTAAAAACACCCTTTCTAGGTCCTGCTTACTACCTTCACTGCAATCTGCTGTGCAGGAGTACCAACATGGATTCATTCATCACATTGTAAAAAGAGTTGCTGTGTGAAAGCCCCAGACAAATCATTTTTGTTAGCAAAAAAAAAGATCGAAGTACAAAGGATGAATCATCTACCCCAGTGAAGGACTAAAAAACAAATCAACTCATAAGACAGCTCATGATGAATTCAGTGACAACAGGTACTGTTACTTTGTTTTTGTTGCCGTTTCCTTTTATAAACTGGTAAAAAAACAGTTTCCTGATGCTTCTTTGACAGTATGCTATGGACTTAAATGTGACAAACTGTTGGGTGTGTTTGTATATACCTCATCATTCTAAGGCAGGGATGCCCATAATTTCAATCCCTTCATCTCAAGTGACATTTAAAAAGGAAACATATTGACATTAACCTGACTTGGAGTACTGTGACTGACTTTTCAAATGTTGTGTCTCTTCAGTTTGCAACCGCAAATCGTGGAGACACACGTTATGCCAAAAAAATGAGACTGTACCAGTGGGAACCAGCAAATGCCACAACACTAGACATAAAAGTGTGTTAAACTCTCTATACTTAAAAAGCTATGACCGGGGATGCGGCATGAGCATAATAAAAAATTATTACATTTGTGGTGATTGTGCCTACCTATGGTTGCCTACAAACTGATTCGACAAGTTGTTTTGTAGGCTATATCACTCCTGCTTTTCAACATTTTGAGAGCCCTCCAGCAGGCAAACTGAAAAATAAACAGGCAATTCACTTGGCAGAACAAATATTTTCAGTCTTTACTCCTGGGTATAGGATGCAAAGGACAATGCTCAAAAATCACAGTGCTCACTCAAATTCTTCACATCACATCAGAACGACAAATCAAAAAATGACTAAAATTCAAACTGTGGAATTATAAAATTAGCTGGCACTTGACCTAATTCTAGCTTCCAAGGGGGAGGGGTCATGTGGCCTAATAAAAAGTTGTTGTTCCTATATTAGTGACTATCATAATGAACAAAAAAGTTAGCCAGTTTCATGGAGCAAAGAGGTGAGAATCTGGAAAGTTCAGCTAAAGAGAGGACACTTTTTGGATGGTTGGGCAGTGCATTTGCTAACCTAAAAATTAGTATACTACAAGATATCATTACAATAATTGGCATTATTCTTTTAGTTGTTTTAATATTTTCTGTGCTAAAGGTTGTGATTACAAAATGCTTAATCTCACCTACACATGCAGCACCACTTGTTAAATCATGTAATGATAAACAAATTATGAAAAATAATAAATATTATGATGCCAAAGTATATTTTATCAAATTAAAACAATAAAAGTATAATTGTGGATGACACTCATAACATCAGAGGGAAGACTGTTATGGAAGGTTATTATGTCTTATGTTTATTCTTCACAATGTGTCTTACAATTGCATCTCTCTGTACTGACAGATAGTTAAAGACAAAGTAAGTGCTGAAGGTGTTAAGGGATGTTATTCCATGTTAGTGGTTGCGAAATTAGTGAATTGTGTCAGGTATCCGTGCAAACCAGATTAATTAACATTGTGCTGGTCTTCTCAGGCTGGGGGAAGAGTCTTTTATAAGAATGTCTGTGAGACAGTGTATACTGCTACCAAATGTTACAAAGCTGCAGGCCAATAAATCTTAAACACAGGTGGTCTATGTTTTAAAAAGGCATATTTGTAAAATGTTCATGTGAAGCTCTAAGCAAGGATTGTGAAGGCATAAAATATTTTAAAATTTTATTATTTGTTAAAAGCTAACATCAGAGTATTGCATACATAACATTGATAAAAAGGGCATAAAAATTAGAGGTTTTCTTCATTCTTGGATACTGATCTACAAATTTAAGTAGGCAGTCTCCCAGCACAGTTTATGAAGTAAACAAGTACTTTGCACATCCTAACATGTTATTCTTGACTGAGACTAAAAGTTAAAACTTTTTATTTATTTGTAAACTTCAACACTGTGGATCTGCATCCAAAATCCTACACTATCCTTATTTTTCATACTCTCCCCTGCTTCATGATCACCCCTTTCCACTTTGATTTATAACATTCTGCTTGCATTATGTATATTAGTCTTAAACGAGTAGCTCTGAAATATCCATACAAAGCAGGTAATCCTAATCCAGATTATTCTAAGGGGAGGATCAATTTATCACACTTAATTCTTGCCCTCTTCCCTTCACATAGTCCTTCAACTCTTTATTTATTATTGTCCACAGCTTCTTCTCTGGCATCTGAAAATATTCCGGACGTGTATATAAAACTAAAAGGACTAAAAATATTTTCACTGCATGTATCTTTTAATCCATATCAATAAACAAGAGCTTCCATTTCCTCAGTTTTTGCATTATCTTTTGTTTAGTCTCTTCCCACATATCTTTAGCTGCCATAACAGAATCTATTTAACCCATACTCCTTAGTATTTCATTTTATCATGTCCCTATAAATATGAGTATTGCTGACTCAATGTATGTGTGGGTATATAATTTACCAGTATAGCCTTTGTTTTATCTTCATTAATTGTATAGCCCAAAAATGATTTGAAACTGTCTCAAAATATTCCTTAGCACCAAGATATCCTTTTCTTTATTTACCAACTGCAAAATAGTACCATCTGCAAATAAAGCTGACTTTTCTTCATTGGTGATGTGACAATAAGAGGTCCTGCCAGACATGCCCGGGCCAAGTAGGGAAGTGGATGTATGACTTGTGCCAGCACACCTAGCTGGAATTTTGTAAATAATTGTATGTCATTAGTATATCAAACTGATCTGTACAGATGCTTGTGTTGAAAATGTATTTGTGAGCTTTGCTTGTGTTAATTGTGTTGAATGTATCAACAGTGCACCCTTCTAAAATGAAGAGAAATGGTATATGTATTACAGTATCTAAATTAAATGTATATGTTTCAGTAGAGGACACTGGCACAGCAATTGTTAACCAGTTGACTTATTTTAAGAAAAACAAGGAAAATGTAAATGAGCTGTAAAATCACTGAACGGCATCCCACAGTATTGAGTAGGACCAGAGATGATGGGTCTAGGACAGAGCCTTTGTTCATTAGCTCGTTGAAAAGGGGAGACCTCCAGTCACTGCCATAAACATTTGGATGTGTATTACAGCCATCTATGTTCAATTCCTGTCTCAGCTTCAAAGGAGAATAATGTGAGAACCTAGAGTCAGGTGAGCAGATGAGGCCATTCTGCCAGCCCTCTTGAAAATTATATTTTAGATATTACAAAGAGAAATTTTAGAATATAGACTATTCTGTTTGGGGCCTGACTAGAAAGACTGCTCACATATTTCATTTTGCCTTGCCCAAGTAAGTTATTAGGGAACAGTATAATTCTATTAGATTCAGTAATGAATATAGTGAAGCTTAGTTTAGCTATTGTTTTTCTTTATTTTTCTGAATCTGTCCATCAATGTTCTTTTCAATATTTTCTGTGATTTGATCTCCGTGGATTATTGTGAATATATATTCGGTATTTTCATGTGCTTTCATTATTTATTATTAAATATATTTAATACTTTTTAATACTTTTATCATGGCTGGTTCTTGAAGAGAGTATCTAACCTTTGAGAGTACTTATATTTATTTGGTGACACTGTGTGGGCCACTCTAGAAGGCCTAGCCATCTTGGTGAACAACTACCATTTGTGTTTATAGGTACATAGATGTGTACTAGGCTAATGCCCCCGGGGCCTTTAGAAGCCTAGCCATAGGATTTCCCTGGCATAGTGCCAGCCGACCTTAGTTCCCAGTGCCTCAGTTGAGTACAGCCACTGGAGTTATCCCCGGGGTGAATTTTCTGTTTCCCATCCACTCATCAATATTTCTCTTGAAGAGGGTCAGCGAGGTGCTCTGCTTGAAATTTATCGGAAGTCTATTCCATAGCATAGGCGGTCTCTGGCTTATGAACCTGTCCCTCCAGCATGTTCTGTTAATTGTGGTAATGAGGTTGAGGTCTCTGGAGCGTGTGGTGCGGAGGGATTGGGATTTCTTTAGATGTAGCATTTCTAACAGAGTTGAGTCAGACATGGCTTTGTAAGTCAAGCAGAGATCGCCTCTAAGTAGGCGATATGATTCAGAGAATAATTGGAGTTTTTTGAGTCTATCCATATAGGACAAGTGTTTAAGGACTATGATCCTCTTTGTGAGGTACTTTTGTGGCTGCTCCAGTTGTTGCAGGTGTCTACTGAGGTACATGCCAAATGGGGCATTGTACTCGATGATTGGCCTAATGAGAGAAGAGTAGAGGGAGACAATGACCTCTTTCTTCCCGGATGCAAAACCCTTAGTAATGAGATGTGCCATATAGAAGGACTTTCTGACCACAGTGGCAATGTGGTGGTTGCTGTCAACCTGTGCTCCCAGATCTCTTATAACGCCTTCTGTGTTCAGTGGACTACCATCAATGTGGTAATTCATGGGAACCGGGTTTTTCCCAAAGGGGATGACAATACATTTTTTGGCATTGAGCTTAACGCCATGGTTCTGACACCAGTCATTGGTCTCACTGAGGCCATTCTGCAGGATGTCAGCATCACTTGGGGAGTTAATAATAGCTCCTAACTTGCAATCGTCTGTGAACTTTGTCAACCAGAGTCCTTTCGTGTTGGCCTGGACTTCAGAGAAGTAGATACCAAACAGGAGAGGACCCAGGACCGAACCCTGTGGGACTCCACTCTTGACTAGTCGGCCATCTGACTTGGAGTCAGCTATTTTCAAACTGTGGGTTCTATCTGTGAGGCAGTTTGCAACCCACCTACTGATACAGGGGTTGATGCCTAGCTTTTTTTCTATGATTCCTGAGTGGGGAATGGTATCAAAAGCCTTCACCAGATGAAGGTAGGCTGTATGAACCACCTTGCCTTCATCCACAGCTCTGCTGACTGACTTATTAGTACTTAATATTGTACAGTATAATTGGACACGCTTTGTTAAGGGCCTTAGAGTAGCTGATTGTGAAGTGACTGGTGGAGTGAATCTACCTTATAGTCTAGGCAAAGCTGGTAGAGCAGGTAATCTGTGCCAGCCTTTCACAGGTGTGTGTGTGTGTGTGTGTGTGTGTGTGTGTGTGTGTGTGTGTGTGTGTGTGTGTGTGTGTGTGTGTGTGAAAATTAAATCTCTCAGAGTGTGTGTGTCAGCTTCTTGGTCCAGGGACCCGAAGCACTGGATTTATAGAGTGGGTGCTAGAGGACTTGGATTGGACACTTGGCTAAGGACTTAACCCTACAGCTGTGCCAGTGGGGAGTCTTATTGCAGAGATAGATATAGAGACATCCAGATCCTGGGCTGAGTGTGTTCCCTGTGTGCTCTTAAAATTGTACTTTATGCATGGATGGCTGCATCTGGAAATACTGACTGTATCCATTTGTATTCCAAGTGCACATCCTTCTCCAGTGTCAGTGGTGAGGATTCAGGCTCCTTGAATACTGACCTAGCATGGGGACAACACATATTGGTGCCCATCACATATTGGCAGCAGTGGTGAATGTCACAACCATTACAGCCATTTTATTTGCTAATAGATCTTAATATAAAGCAAAGAAAAAAGAAAAAAAGACACCCCTGCTATGTTTCTGTGTTGAAGCACTGCTCATTGGAAAGGAACCCTTCTACCTTAATTCTTGTCTGCAAGCCTTAATAAATCTTCCTAAATAACCATATCATTCCATCAGGGAATTCAAATGCCACTATTGCAATACTCTGACTCTGTTGAATGCTTTCTCTAAATCAATACCTACCACCAACAGCAGCATTTTGTTACACTCTGCATTCTTCTAGATTGTAATTGCTTTATTAATGTAGTCAAAATTTTGTCTCTCCTCAACAAAACCACACTGATCATATCTATCAGTTTTGGCAAAACCTTTTCCATTTTCTTAGCTAGTATAGACATAAACACTTTATAAGCATGGTTTAAAATTTAAATGGGTGTATATGAAGCTGGGCCTGAAGAACCTTTACAGTCTTTGAGTAATACTGCCACCAAAACCTATCACCCCCCACCTTTTTAAAATACTGTAAAACAAAATCATCCAGATTTCAATCACTGTCTTCCGTCTCGACTTCTTACTTCTATATACCATCTATTCCTGGAGACTTTGTGTTGATTGGTTATGCATCAATGTGTTTTTATCTTATCTCTTCCTAGCTTAGCTATAACCCCTAACTATGGCATAATTATGTGTTCCATAATATTACCATTTTGGCCTTTTCTTGGTTTCTACATTCCTCTACTTCATGCAGATTATCATAACATTTTTGAAATGTTTCTAATATCGCTATAGCATCTCTGATTATTTTTTCCTGTTATAGGTTCCCTAAGCTGGGCAACAGACCCTTCTACTTTCTGTTGCTGAAGTTGCTATGCTAAATATTTTTGTACTCTGGAGTTGGTTTCAAAAAATAATTGCTTAACAGCAACTGCTCTAAACTCATGTATATTATCCCAGTGCTCCCTTATTTTCTATTTAGCATTTTGTTTTTGATTCTGTTCTTGTGCTATGAGATTCTTTTATTTTTCATCTACCATTCTAAATAATTTCTATTATTTTTGCCCATATCTCTTTCTGTCTTATTTCTACCATGTTTTTAAACACTGCTTTCATTTTATACCACTTACTAGCTATGCTTTCTGAAGAAATTTATGTCTTCTCTAAAAACCATCAAATCATTTTCACTACACATGCCTTAAATTCTTCTCTCTTTAACAGGTAAGTCGGAAACAGCAGGTGTATAATTTTTACTTCATTACTCTGCATCTTTATCTTAGTTTTTATTGGCCCATGATCTGAAATGGTTATTGGATGTGTGTCAAAGCTTTCAATTAAATGCACATGCTTTTGTAAAATATATTTTTATCCAATCTAGCCCCTTGCCTTTACCTTATGAAATAACATGTAAATCTTGTCTGAGTTCCTACTACTGAATTCATATCTCCAGTACCAAACATTCTTATATATTTCTTCAGAAATTCACCCTCTTTTGTTACATTTTTCTCTTTTTGGTCCCCCTGAAACATCCTCACTGTTGCAAATCAGGTTCCATTCCCTACCCATAAATAATATTCTCTGCTGAATGCTGATTATTTCTCCAAAAATTCTCTTAAGATCCATAATAGTAGTTATACATGGAATATAGAATATATGCCAGTGTAATCCTCCACTCTTGTCAATAATCCCTTACTACCAGAAATCTACAATTATTATATATTTTTTTTCTTCTAGCACTACTGGACCCCCTTGAGCAGTCAGTATTATTACTTCCTATTCCCTGAATGCCCTCCATGAAATACTTTCTTTATTAAATTCACATTCTCTTTTCTATCCAGATGTGTTTCATGTAGCATTACTATTTGCACCATATATCTCTTAATACAATTTAATAATCACTGCTTATTTATATATCTGCAAGGCCATTTACATTCCACGATAATGTGGATAGATTATTCATTATGATAGAGAGCTGTTATTCTGAATTATTATATATGACAGTGCTTTTGAGTGAATATTTCCAGATTTTAGCTTCCATGCAGACATTAATATTTGTCAGGGTGATCTGTTTTGTAGCTGCTTCTTCTCATTTTCATTTGAAGCTATAACACATTTTCCAAGATTTTTGCTTCAATGAAAACACTCAAAGAAAAAGAAATAGATTTTCAGAACCTCCCATCCACTTTTAGTTTAAAACAAGCAGAAAAACTATGTGCATTTTCAAAAAAAATGTTTACTCCTCCAGATAGCAGCAACTGTCCCAAGTTAACAGCTGCACCCACAGACATTACCTAATTTAAAATTAAAATTACTTGTGCTAAAGTCTAAGTTATAGCCTGTATGCCCATTTACACTAATTGCCATCTGCTCTTTTCTTATCTCTTTCCATCTCCCAGATGTGAAAAAGAACTTGCAGACCTAAGAAAAATGCACTGGCTGCCTTTAAATAAATAAATAAGATAAATTGTGTATCATTGTATTAATTGCATTAAAGAACTAAGGCAGGTAAAGAGGCAACTACTTGCATAACATTCATTTCCAACAGTTTAAAACTTCACTTTTCACTGAACTGCTTGCTAATGTACCTTAATGCTAATTGCAATGTACCTTATACACTTCATTCAGCAGATAGTGTTCAGAATTCTCATGATTAATTACTTGTGCTTGCAGACATCTCATCACCAAAAAAAGCAGTAATTGACTTTGCAGATGCAGGAAAGAATTTTGTAAATTTCACACAGAACACACTACTGCCCCTCCCATGAGTAATTGCCTGCAACAGCAGACTTCTTCTTTCCCACCAAACACCTTTGCTAATGCATTAATAGCTAATGATTTTACAAATACAAGAAAGAGCTAAAATTTTTTATGCCTTTCATCTTTTCATCTTTTTATGCCTATTTGCTTAAAAAAATATCTACATCTTAAACCAAGGACATTATTCTAGACATCCACATATATAAGAACAGGGAGAATTATTATCTTAGCTCTCCTTATACTGTGACTAATACACGTTTACATCCCCACCTCCACCCCAGCAGCCCAGGAACTCAACATTATATTAACTTTAACTTGCTTCTGTCTAACCTTTCCTATTTTGTTAAATATAAAATATTTATAAATTAGTATGCTCTTACTTTACTATCCTTAACATATACAGTGGTCAGTGATAAGGCACCCCACCTCACATTTAAAATACCCCTGAATGCACACTATACCAGACTGTTTTCGGATGGAGTGCCTTCTGTGTGGAGTCTGCATGCCCTCCCTGGGTTTCCACTTGGTGCTTCAGTTTCCTCCCACATTCCACAGACATGCAGCAGGTGGACTGGACACTCTAAACTGGCCCTAGGTGTGAGTGTGTGTGCAAATGTATAGTACGGATGAACTACCATGTCAGGACCAGCCATCCTGTGGTGTCAACTTTGGCTCTAGATGATTGTCACTGTTGAAGTGACACCCCGACCCCATGTTCAAAAATGGGAAAAGGGGTTACGGCTGGATGGATGGATGGATGGATGGATGGATGGATGGATGGATTAGCAAGAACAAAAAGTGTTTTACTTACAGTTACTTCTTCAGAACATTCTGTGTCATTTTAATCATTAATGAGATAAAGTGGAGTATATGCTTTACAGTCCATCAACCAATTTAATATAGTCAACAAAATTCTAGTCTTTTTTCAGACACTTCTTGCAAAGCCATATTTCACATATATATTCCTGTATTTAATGGGATTGATGCTTTATATTCTTCCATTTATTCACTAATTTCACAGTGTTACTTATTTTCCTCTTGATCCTTTCCATCTCTCAACATCAGTCTCTGGTTCATGTCAAAGGTACTTCTGATTTTCTTAGCTCCTGCATGTTTTCTGTCACTCAAGCATTTTCCTTTGGAACAATGGAAAATATTTCACTGGAAAAGTCACTGTATGGGCTTTGTTATTGTCAGAAGAATGAGAAACAAAGTCCCCTTATACTTGCTGGTTCATTCTTTGTTGGCTATTTTTTTTTATTTCTTTCTTAGCCAGTTCTGCATCCACAAATTGATTTGATCCTCCAGGAAAAACATAGTCTGAAGAAATCTGAATACAGCAGCTTGAATTGCATGCCTGCCTCTTAACCTTCCTTGATGTTTGGGATAATCTTACTTCTCTTCTGCCTGCTTTACAGTTAATAATCATTTTCCATGAACAGAATACTATGTGCAGATGTAATACTTTTCCCTTCTGTCACAATTGTTTCAGGAGCACTCTTTCTTTTGGCATGATTGCATATGTACTAATATAGGTATTGGTTGCTTTCTCATAGCAAGATTTAAAGCGTTTGCAAAATGTGCCATCTCAGTTAACAAATCTTGATGTGGAACACTAATTTGGTTGCTTATTTGTACTTGTAATAAAATTAATGCAGTCTGTTCCTTGCAGTTTCTCTGGTACAGCAGACAATCTCATGTTTTCTCTTTTTGCTCTGTCTTCTAGACATTCTATTTTTTAAACATATATTCTTGAAAAGCTCCTTGCTCACCCAGACTTTTTTCAGTTCAACTTTTTTTTTTTTGGTTTTATCATTTCATCTGAAGAACTAGTTAAAGTTTTTTCTATTTTTGCAGCCTTTAGTTACTTGACATTATATGGGGCGGCCACGGTGGTGCAGCGGTTAGCGTTGCCACCTCACAGCAAGAGGTTCTCTGGTTCGATTCTCGGCTGGGGTGCCTTCTGTGCGGAGTCTGCATGTCCTCCCTGTGGTCGCGTGGGTTTCCTCTGGGTGCTCCGGTTTCCTCCTACATTCCAAAGACATGCTGTAGGAGGATTGGACACTCTAAATTGGCCCTAGGCATGAGTGTGTGCATGTGTGTGCCTTCTGTGGAAGGTTGGGTGCTGGGCTGGCAACTCGACACTGTAAAACTCCACTGCCAATCATGAGCGGACAGGTGATCCGCTGTGGCGACCCCTAACCAGGAAAAGCCGAAAGAAGAAAAAGAAGTTACTTGACATTATATATTCCTTCAGTGATTCACATATTTTAAACATCTCTAGGCACATTTGATTTATTTTTTATTTATTTCTAAATTACTGAAAGCCATCTTTGGTACTAAAACTGAAACTTGAACTGCCTTCAACAGCTACAAGATTATTCTCAGCTATATATTTTTTCTTCTCCTTTTCTGGTTGATTTCCTCCTACTTTCTCCAGATTCCTTCTTTGCTGCCATCCAGGTAGTGTAATTACTAGCTAGTAATTGTATTTTCCCTAAAGGAATAACTGTAACTAGCTTGTTTTCAGTTTCAGTTTTCACACTTGAAGAGTGCTAATCAACCCTGTTGATCAGTGTGTGTAGCCATCCTGGAAGTCCCTTGTATATTTATCCTTAACCATACCTTCTCTAGCAACCTTACTTGTTTTGTACCCACTCTATTTTGTTCCAACATTCCACTTCTCATGAGTGACCCATAGCCTTCATGCTTCTTTCTCAGTACCATTCACCATATCTCATAAAACAGACCACAAATGGCTGAATGCAAAAACTCTTCTAACCTACAGACCAAACTATCATTACTTCTCAAAATAAATAAATACCTTGTGACAACACAGGTTGCTCCCCCTACTTTGTTTCTATGAGGGTATCTACCCCGATATCTGGCCAGATACCTTTCCAATCCAAAATTATCAATTACACACACTTAATGATCAATGTCAGCCTATTTTTGAAGGTCTGAAACATTTGCACCTAAATGTACAGATTATGAATATAAAAGAGTCTCTTCTTTACAGATCCAAAGAAGACATATGCAGCATCAGTAAGTTCTGACTATAACCATTTATTATTAGCCAGGAGATCTTATAAGAGAGTTACAAACCATTCACTAATGACAGACTTGACAAAACAAAAACATCTGGGATCCACCTGGCTCCATGGCATATAGGAATAGAATCCTGGCCGTGTCCCAGGTGACAAGAGTTTGATAAGCACCTCCAGCACTGGAGGAGACATACAAAACAGTGATGACGTAAAGAGGCATGGCCTGCGTGCCTCGAGTGGGAGGGGTACTCAGTACTCAAGGAGCACATAGAAAGAGTGATTTCCTTGGTGGAGACAGGAGTAACTACTTCCCATACCTCAATGCTGGAGTGGAGCTACTTGCTAGCAATGTCACTTGTGGAAATGAGGAATAAACAGAGGGTCAGCCCATTGTATGTCCCATTCTTCTGAGTATCCAATAGCAAAAAGGGAGGTAGGGCCAAATGTAAAAACCCTCAAATCACTACTGATGGCCTTAATGAGGGCCCCACTCAGTCAGCTCTTGTCCTCAATGATGATGGAATTAATGGGTTGATTAGCAAAGAGAGGGATTAATGATCAGCAGGTAGTGGGAGAAAATAGTTCAACAGAAAAAAATGATTAGAGATGCACTGATATATGACAAAGAGACAAACAGCATTCATATTACTATTGGTTAGTTGTCAGTCTCAATTTGTTACTAAAGTCTACTATAGCAATAACCCATGCCTGGCTGTGGGTAATGCTGGATTTACCCACGGTTGGTGTGGTTTGATCACGAGGGTGAAGCCCGAGTGGCCAAACAAAGACAATCATGGTTAAATCCAGCATTAGTGAAATTCCAACCACCAGCATTACCCACACCCAGAAGTGGGTTATTGCTATTATACAATGACATTATTTAAGAAAAAACATAATTATTTTTCTTAAATAATAGCATTGTATAATGCCTCCTTGCTGCCCTTCCACAGCTGTCTGGTATTCTGCAGCAGTTCTGATGTACTGTGCATGCGTATACTTACGCAGTGCATCAGAGCTGTGGGCAAAAGCAACGGAGAAAGCAAGATCTCTGTTGCTTTTTACAAACTGTTGCGCTATGTTAAAGGAGTTGAACATAGCGAGACAGCTTTAAAAAAAGCAACGGAGAATCTCTGTTGCTTTTTTTTTAAGCTGTTTTGCTATGTTAAACCCATTTAACATAGCGAGACAGTTTTGAAAAAAGCAACGGAGAAAGCAAGATCTCCATTGCTTTTTAAAGTGTCTTGCTATGGTAAAAGGGTTTTGGGAGATGCTCCACTGCTTTTTTTAAAGCTGTCTCGCTATGTTAAACTCATTTTACATAGCGAGACAGGTTGTAAAAAGTAACTGAGATCTTGCGTTCTCCGTTGCTGTAAAAAAAAAAAAAAAGTTATACTAATGGAAAAAGTCTGGGCGACCGGACCTTTTTCCATTACTATAACTCTGATTTACAATGTGCACGCTGACCAATCAGCGTGCACGTTTTGGAATATTAATGGGGGGGGGGTCGTTGTATAATCATTGATATCTACCTGCACATGGCAAAATAGAAATTCTTGAGTGACTATGCATATGTTTTTTCTAGTTATTGTAGGAGGTTAGTTCCTGAAATCTCCCAGTGGACTTCAAAAAGCCTTGCCAATGAAATGATTCTGCTAAGGGATTTATCCTGGACTGGTACTTAATCAGTTGCTCCTAATCTAGCATTTCATAACTAGGAATCTGCACCAAATAATTTGCCTTGAATGAGGATTAACCCTAATTCTAAATGGCAGAGTACACTGGACTCGGTCCTTAAAAACACTCACAGTATTTTTGAAGTGCTGGAATTTTATAAGATGCAATAAGCATGGGTGTAGCTAGGCATAATCAATGTATTCAAGTGAGTACATTTTTTTTTCTGAGCATCTCTTAGAAACTTCAACACTCAAAAAGCACATAATGTTTAGAACTGTGTAAACAAAGGTATATTAAAAATGCTTGTGTGACAGGAAATCACCTCTAAAAATATTTTTTATGGGTATAAATGCTAACAGTTGAAAATAAGATGTCCTCTTCCTTTATGCCTGGGGATAGCATGTTGAGGGTTGAGTACATTTTTAACATGATAGAAGGGTGGTGGGGTAACAACATTAGGTTTGAATACAAAAATGTCAATATTTGGCTACATCTCTTGCAATAAGTGACCTCTCCTTGAAAGATACTGCAAGACACCAGTTCAGTAGTTTAACACAATACTGCATCCTATTATCAAACCTCAGTATTCCTTTCAGGACTTACATAGACTGGAGGATATTTATTAACTGCCATTCACAGACAATGTCCTTAAGTATTTTGAATGAAAATTCATCACTCTTATAACAGATATGCTCTATTAAGGAAGCTTGGGGTTAAAGCAACTTTTTCACCTGTCTCACCCTAGATGTCATATCTGTTCTAATGAAAAGAGAGAGACAAAGCATGGCTTATTCTTTCCAGTACCCCTTCTTCCTGTCAAATATATGGGGAGCTTAGACAATTAAAAGGCAGCTATTTGTACTATAAAAAGAAAATTCTGCCAAACACTTCACTCTCATGCCATGCAAAACCAAAAAACACTTCAGAGAAATTACCCCCCCCCCGCGTAGTAGTGATGGTACAAATTCTGCTATATCTGTAATTCAAAAGAAAGAAACTTGCTTTGCTACTTACTGTAGCAACTAGCTATGATCTGCTCAGACTGATTCTTCTATAAAGCATCCCACTAACAAGGTGTATTTATGTTCCGAACCTTGCCAGCAACGCTAATTGCCTTATCTGCTGCCCTCTCTAGATACAAACAGTTGCCAAAGAATTATAGACTTGACCTATCCTTACCTTTAGTTCCTCAGCTGAAGTGCTGGTAAAGAATACTCATAATCTTCATGAACCAACAATGTCTTCTCATTACTACTTAACATGGGTTCTCACCCAAAAAATGGAAGCAATACAACACTTATTTAACTGACCATCTTGATATACTTATAGGTAAATTCATAGGTAGGTACTAGGCTATTGGCCCAAGGGCCTATGTAAGCCTAGCCAGCAAGGTTCTATAGCTTACGCCACCCAAGAAAGTAATTTTCCTGTGCCACTGTCGAGCAGAGACACAGAAGTGATCCCCGGGGTGTATTTCCTATTTCCCATCCACTCATCAAGATTTTTCTTGAAAAGTGCTAATGAAGAACCTTGCTTGACATAGATGGGTAGCTTGTTCCAATACTACACAGGTTATTACTCTTCAAACTCAACAATCTGAGACTAGAGACTCTCTCATCAAAATGCATGCAGCAGTATTTCACAAACAGACAGTTCCATGTTAAGCTTACTCACTCCTGATTCAGTTTTAGGGCAGTGTATAGAAGGGAACCTTAAGGGTCTGTTTTGAGTTCCCTGCTGTTCCTTATATCCATTAGTGATATAGAAGGCATGTGGAAATCTGCAAATCATTTAGTATGCAGATGATGTATCTCTGCCAGTCACAGATCCTAGATATGTTCATTTAGAAGCTGAACTGCAATCAAACCACTCTGCTTTGGAAAATGGGCTCAAGCAAAACTCTCTGCAATCATCTCATGAATATCTAATGTCATTTTATTAGACACAAAGAAATACTCAACAAACTCCCTAAACACCCTCTCCCATGCTAGAAAGAGCTGGCACCTTTGTGTACTAGTGGGCAAATTCTCACAGTATAAGAATGGATCTGCTATGCCTGCTCGATACATCAAACCTCAGAACACATTGACATTGGCTTTGTTCTATTAGCTCATAAATAACATCTTGAATGCACACATGCTCACTTTGGACTGCCCACAACTCACTGTATAAAATGAGTACCGGTGATCTCACTCTAGTTAAAACTGATCGGCTATTTATAAGCAAATTACAACTTGAACCAGTTTGCTGTAGAAAGTATTCTGTGAGCTTAGATGTTTCAACCAAGTGACTATTAATCTTCCTAAAATACATAAGTGAAGTTGTCAAAAACCCATATAGAAAACTGGGCCCACTGAACAGTTGATTGACTTACTTTCCATGGTATCACACTTGGTATAGCCAGAGGTAAACTTATCCCATTACTAACCTATGATGGGATGGTTTTAACATTGTCCCAAGGAGTGGCCTAGATAAACTTACTATTGCTTATTACAGAGCAGCTACATTTCCTTCTTGGTATCTAGGTGAGTCCAACAACTGCCCTTACTATATGCATGACTTTCCTTAACAAATCTTTCAGCCTGCCTCAGACTTGTTGCTCTTTTTTTTTCCTCTGCCATCATGATTTGTCACCCTCTCTCACAAGACTGCTTACCTGGTACAAACCCACATAAAATCTTACATTCTCATAACTATTTCTGTTCAAATTGGCCCTTTCTGCTTGCAAATGCAGTGAAAATATTTTATGTTTTTCCACCCATTTTATGAAATTCTCTCCTCTTCTTCACAAGAGACACACACTGTGTCACATAACATCAAATGCACATCTACCCATATGGCCTAAAAAGCCTCCTCTGTCTCTGTCCACTTATTGTACACATGCTTTTATTTACAGGCAGCTTGTCCCTAACTCTGTCAAAGTGTAGATAATCTGGATGAGGTTGCAGATGGTACTATCTGGCTGGGATTCCTTAACTATTATACTTGAAATTAAAATAGTCACCATAGCTAAAGTTGTGCGTTCTGTGTGTCTTATTGTGCTTAGCTACTTCTGACAGAATTAAGTCATTTCCTTTTTATTACATCCTGAATAGATTCAATATATATATATTTATATCTACATATATATATTTATATCTATATATTTATATATATATTTATACACACACACATATATATATATATATATATATATATATATATATATATATATATATATATATATATATATATATATATATATATATCTATATATATATATAAATATCTATATATATATATATAAATATCTATATATATATATATAAATATCTATATATATATATAAATATCTATATATATATATATATATATATATATATATAAATATCTATATATATATAAATATCTATATATATATATATATATATGTATAAATATTTATATATATATATATATATATATATATATATATATATATATATTTATATATATATACATACATATATTTATATATATATATAAATCTATCTATATATATATATATATATATATATATATATATATATATATATATGGATCTACCTGACAACATCGCACTTCACAACACCGACACCGACTTCACCACCACCACATAATCGACAGTTCACAAACACGACATCTCATACACTCGACACATCAGAACAACAAACAAAACAAATCCCCTGTCCAAAACCCACACACAAAACACAAGCACACCAAAATCCTTACAAACCAACACTAACCCTTACATACACAACTATCTACAACCCTAACCCTAAGGTCCGTCACTATCGCACACTCACCTAACCCGCGCCCTAACCCTAACTCACTTAACCCGACCCAACCCAAAAAATATCACTACTGCACCTTACCTAACCTGGCCTAACCCTAACTCACTTATCCCACCCTATCCCTACAGACCGTCAACATCGCACACTTACCTTACTCGCACCCTAACGGCCGTCACTACTGCATACTTACACATCCTTTCCCCATCTCAGTGTTCTCAGCGTTGGTGTTTTCCTCCGTCGGTCTTCTGACTTGTCGATCTTTTAAGTCATTGTCAGTGTTATGACGTGTCGACGTTGTCAGGTAGATCTATATATATATATATATATATATATATATATATATATATATATATATATATATATATATATGGGTCTACCTGACAACACTGACGATGAGAACACCAACACCAAAAGATTGAAAACTGAGATGACCGACAGATGAAAACCCCGACGCTGAGAACACCGACATGTGAAAAGGCTGTGTACGTATGCGGTAGTGACGGACGTTAGGGTTAGGGTGCGAGTAAGGTAAGTGTGCGATATTGACGGACTCTAGGGATAGGGGTGGGTTAAGTGAGTTAGGGTTAGGGCGCGGGTTAGGTGAGTGTGTGATAGTAACAGTCTTTAGGGTTAGGGTCGGGTTAAGTGAGTTAGGGTTAGGGCGCGGGTTAGGTGAGTGTGCGATAGTGACAGTCTTTAGGGTTAGGGGCGGGTTAAGTGAGTTAGGGTTAGGGCATGGTTAGTTGAGTGTGTGATAGTGACAGTCTTTAGGGTTAGGGGCGGGTTAAGTGAGTTAGGGTTAGGGCGCGGGTTAGGTGAGTGTGCGATAGTGACGGACCTTAGGGTTAGGGTTTGGGTTAAGGTTATAGATAGTTGTGTATGTAAGGTTTAGTGTGGGTTTGTAAGGATTTTGGTGTGCTTGTGTTGTGTGTGTGCTTTTTGGACAGGGGATTTGTTTTGTTTGCTGATTGTCGGGATTGTGGTGTGTCGGGCATGTGAGGTTTCGTGTTTGCAAACTTTCGGTTATGTGGTGTCGGTGATTTCGTTGTCGGTGTTGTAATGTGTCAGTGTTGTCAGGTAGATCCATATATATATATATATATATATATATATATATATATATATATATATATATAAATATATCACTGCATCATCCTCCTGGAGCTCTCATCTCCCCGTGTTTCCCTTGAAAAGGGCCCTCACCTCACTGGCACCTACTACATTAACAAATATTAAATGAATAGACTAAACAAATAAAATTGTTTTTATAATTCATCTAGTTTTGCATTATTGTCATTTCAATAAATGGTATGATCATATATATGAAAGTATACTATTCTGTTTCACTGTAACTTTCTACAGAATTTGAATTTTGGAAATTTCTGAAACATTTTCTATATACATTCTGTGTGTGTGTGTGTGTGTGTGTGTGTGTGTGTGTGTGTGTGTGTGTGTGTGTGTGCGTGTGTGTGTGCATGTAGGCCTGTTATATTTCTTATTTCTTATGTTTCTGGCATCATTATTAGGGTCTATATTAGAACACCAAATGTTCAAAATTTCGAGTGTTGTAATATCGACCCATTTTCAGCGAACACCGAAAATATCAAAGACACAGAAAACCAAATTTTTTCCTAGGGAAAGAATTTGGTTGTTCGTTCCTGTTGCTTCGGTATTTTCAGCGATGTGGTGGAAAGTTACGGGTCGGGTTCAGGTAAGTGTGCGACTGTGTAGACCTGAGGGTTAGGGCGGGTTAGATGAGTTAGGGTTAGGGCGCGGGTGAGGTAAGTGCACGATTGTGTGGACATGAGGGTTAGGGCAGTGTAGATGAGTTAGGGTTAGGGCACTGGTGAGGTGACTGTGCGATAGTGATGGAACTTAGGGTTAGGGTTTGGGTTAAGGTAAGTAGATAGTGGTGTATGTATAGTTTAGTGTAGGGTTAGATGTAAGAGTTTAGGTGTATGTGTGTGGATTGCTGTTTGGTGTGCTTGTGTTGTGTGTATGTGTTTTGGAACAGCAATTTTTTTCCCTAGGAAATAATTTGCTGTTCTGTATGTTCAATGCTTTAAATTTTCGATTCATAGGGTTCGATATTAGAACACTCGAAATTTTGAACGTTCGGTGTTCTAATATAGACCCCATTATTAGAACCTTTGCACATTCCAACAAATTGTATAATATACTTTTGCCCTTTTGCAGAACACTACTCCTAGAAGGAGATAATTAATGTATCTGTCCTGCCCTTTAAGTGTACTTAATGCAATACTTCCTTTTCATCCCTGCATTCCGCTTCACCTTTCTCCACTTTTCCCATGATCTCTTGTATTTCCCTGTGGTTCCTTTTCTAATACTTGTTCACACAGAATGCTATATGACTCCCTAACTCTCTTGAAATGCCAGGGAATAGTCAGTCTCTACAATCTGTTGAATACTTCCCTACTTTTTTCCCTGTTTTTCCTGCTCAGGAAGACACATTCACATCTCCCTGGCATAATTTTGTGCATCTATATTATGCCCTATATCTCTTACAATCTGCAATGAGCCTGTAGTCTCTGGTAATGTAATTTCTTCTCCATCACATATATCTTTCTAGTGGGTTTTCTCTGACAGCCCTCTAACATCTTGATGTCTCTTCCCACAGTAATTAAATGGTAGAAAACTAAGAGTATAAGTATTACCACTTTGCTTCTGTAGCCGAGCATCCCTGAGCATGTATCCCAGCATTCTATTTGCTACTGCCAGTGCCCTCTTTTTCTGCTCCTGGTGATTCAATCTAAATGTGATCAACACACTAGTTTGTTTTCTCTGCTATGCTGGCATTATTTTCGCTACTCACAACTGATACTCCTCATCAGCATTGTTGTGCTCCAGGTGCACTACATTTCAGTTGTCACCATCAAACCTTATCTGTCATCTTTCTGTTCACAACTGATACTCCTCATCAGCATTGTTGTGCTCCAGGTGCACTACATTTCAGTTGTCACCATCAAACCTTATCTGTCATCTTTCTGTTCACTTAGACAGTCTTTTTATATTTTTCCTTAGACTCCTGCCACACCCTTCACTGTTATAGCCATCTCTGTGCTATCACTTAAGGTTGCAACTGCCCTCTCCACCTCATCTTTCTCTGACCTGGTGTATCTCCACTGCTTTTCCCCACTTAGTCCTACCTCCCTCAAAACATGACACCTTCTCATTGCTTTCCTTTGTGAAGAAAGAAACAACATATTCCATCTTTATTTATTCATTATTCATTCATACTGCCCTGTATGTGGGTGTAGCTCACCATAATATCTGCAGTGCAAACTGAGTAATTAGCTGCGAGCTGATAACTTTTATATTCTAAACTTTGATTTTGGTCAGTTTCTACAAATTCATCTTGTAGCTTATGACACGGCTTTGTCGTGTTTAACAGAACTGATATGTCTATCTTTCTGAATGATCCAGTAAATTTGTTTATGCTTTTTTTTAATAAACTAGACTATCAAGGTTCTTTAATTTGACAAGGTGGATTAGTAATGCTTGCTCAAAAGACATAGGGAAATAACTACAATATGACAGAGACACAGCTTAAAATAGAAAGCATTTTTGCTACAGAAGAAATTACACTATTCATAATAGTGTCAACTAAAAGAGAATTGTCTTAAGTTAATTAACAACAGAGAGTCACATTTATGCACATATAGAGAAAACAAAACTTGTTAAAAGAACACTGCACAGTTTCAAAACTTTTCCCAGAAACATTTTCTGGTTACAATTAATTAGGAGCTGAATATTAAGTAACTGCAAAAATTATTAATTGGGGTATCAGCTATGCACAAAATCTTTCTGGTATGTCAAACAAATCAGCAACACACACCTCCTTACTTAGTCACACACTTGCATTATCAGTCTGTGGCGTAATAAACTTCCATAAGACTGTAGTGAGAAAACTTAAGTATCTCTCTTTGAGAGCTTAGCCATAGTGCAAACCTTTGGTCAAGAACTGGTCACACTTCCATACTACCAGACACTTATCTGGAAAGTCTAAGCTACAGAATCTATGTGGGAAGACCTTTTATAAGGTTGTAAATGGTAGTCATCTCCAAGATACTGCACTTAGTGGATGTAATTACTCAGTCTTTGATGTCAGTTGCACCATAACGTTCTATGCTAAACAGGAAGTGCTTTTTTAGCTGTTAGTTGTTTTAACAGCACACAGTCTCTTACTCCGGAAGTGTTGTTTTATATCAACATACTCCTCATCATTTTTGCTTTATTTAGAGTGCTATTCCTTCTTATATTGTGATCTTTAATGTATTAAGAAGGTTTGGTGGTAAGATTAGTCATTAACAGAATTTGTACAGGAGAATAATCCATCGTACTATGTGCAGTTCCCATACAGTGTCATGAAAAAAATAGAAGTCTATGGCCAGTATTCATAGTCAGATTACAAAGGGCACTGTGCGCTAGTATGTGGAATTTCTAGAACATGCAGCTAGGTAGCACAGTCATAGAATTATAGGGCAACAAGTTAATAGGTGCAGAAAAGGGGGATACAAATAGCTGAATCATAACATTCAGATGGAAAATGTAGTCATGATTTCTGAAAACTATAATTTTTTTCAATTTGGTTTAAGCATAGTGGTAGGGATTTCCAAAGTTTGGAGACATAACAGAAATTGCGTGAGTTACCAACTGTGTTATTAGATTTAGTGATGAGTAAAAGTGATTTATTTTGAGAACATAGCTCCTGGCAGGGGAGTAATTTTTTATAGTGTGGACATTTCTTCTGGTTTATATATCAGATTACAGGAAATAAGTATGTGTGAGGAGGCAAGCTATTGTGGAAGCTATATCTGCTTTAAAGCTTTGCAGTACTGTTTTTTTGTAGGTAGATTGGTAGCAAATCTAGCAGTTTTGCTGTAACAGCTGTCTATGGAATATGAGTCACCTGTATCACCACTTCCTGCGCAGTAACATCTCACTGAGACACCTAGTAGATAGGCGCAGGCACACTAATGCATCCAATATCAAAAGGTAGAGACAGTATTATGTACATGTCTCACTCCTATGTCAGTATACCCCATTTGTCCGTAAAGTGTTGCAAGTGATCCAAGATCTGGAGTCTTGGTTGAAGACATTCATCCAGAAATGACAAAGGATGACTGAATGTAAGTATTATCACCATCCATGCACAGCCTGCTCAAATCTTAGTGCTGCTACCTAGATCATCCAGGGGAATACTTCTGCCACACATACAATAGTAGGTCCTTTCGCAATGTCTTGCACATTGTCCTCCAGGGATGGCAATGACAGTGACTCATTGTAATGCACAGATTGTGACAGACAGCAACTAACAGCTGTATTACGTAGTCCAGGGGACATTGTGCACAGTATTTTGCAGCACAAGTGAAACAGCAACATCTACTTCAGTTCTGTGTGTCCTGGCACATCAACAATGCCACTGTTTTGTCACACAGAACATTTTGATGTATGCAGTCTTCTGTACAGGCTATGGTGGGCAATGCATGATCACAGCACACTGTGCATCAGATATCTGCAAATATGCCAATTGTGATAACCATCTATGTTAAATATTTGTAATAGTTTCCCTTTAGATGTTTGACTGTTAAGATGCAAATGACCGAGGTGACATATAGCCCACCTTCAGCAATCTCACAATAGTCAGCTGTCCTCTAGGTCAAAATGTACCAATTAGAGCAGAATATGATAGCATTTGACATGGAATTAGAGAAGCAGTGCTACAGAGAAAGAGCTGCTAATAATATGCAAATGATGTTGGTGAAAAAAAAAAAAACAGACCTAACAGAAATCCAGCTGGAATGGTGAATAATATGTACTGTCACTATAAACGATAGCAGAAAGAAGTAAGATGATAATAATAATAATAATAATAATACAGTATGACACTTTAACTTGGAGAGAGTAAGGCTATGAATTTCTAACAGATATTATCCCACAGTCCTGAGGCTCATTCTGTTTATCTCCACTTGGAAACTGTGTGAGACTATGATCTACCCAGTGAGTGCATCAGGGTCACCCATGAAAAACAGGTAATTATGCATAATGGGTTTCCACAGATAAATGTATTGAGTTACCAGGTTAAAGTATGCTTACAGTCATAATGGTTTATGTAAACTGCAACAATCTGTATCTAATGTAAAAAATGACATAATTATATAAAAATACAATCCACTTTTCATCAAGACAAATAGCTCGACTTCTTCAGAAACCATACAAAAGTGAATCTTATCCCATGTGACTTGCGGATGTGCAGCACTTCCATTAGGGCAGGTTCCGAGACTGCTCTGTAGGCTGGGCACAAGTTGTCTCTTGGCAGCCTATAAGATACATAGTGCAGTGAGACAGCCTTCAATCTGTCCATATAGGTCATGTGTTGAAGGCCCTGAATTTTCTTGGTGAGAAACCTCTGAGGTTTGTTCAGCTGTTGCAGGTGTCTAGTGAGGTACATACAGAAGGGAGCGTTATACTCTATTTGTGGTTGATATGGGATAAGTACAGGGGAGTTATAACATCCTTAGCTCTGGAAGCGATGCCCTTACTTATGAGATGTGTAACACTGAAGGCCTAATTTACCACTGTGGACACATGGTGATTGAAGTTAAGGTTTCTATCAACCTGTATTCCAAAATCTCTCACCACAGGGTTTGAGCTAAGGTAGGTACTGTTAATATTGTAATTTGCAGGGACTTCCCCTTTGCCAAAAGGGATGATAACGCATTTTTTTGCATTTAGTTTAAGTCCATGGCTTTGGCACCAATCATTTGTCTGTGTAAGCCCTTTTTGAAGTATGTCATCATCGTTGAGGGACTCAGTGATTGCACCCAGTTTGCAGTCATTGGCAAACTTGGTAAGCCACAGGCCATCTATTTTCACCTGGATTTCTGCGAGATAGATTCCAAACAGTAGGGGGTCCAGCATAGATCCTTGAGGTACACCACTGGTAACTGGTCTGCTGGTAGAAGTGGAATCCCCAACTTTGACTGTATGTGTTCTGTCTGTGAGCCAGTTGACTACCCATCTGGCGACATATGGGTTTTTCCCAGCTGGGTGAGTTTCTCAATGATGCCTGAGTGTAGGATTGTGTCAAAAGCCTTAGCTAAGTCCAGATAGGCTGTATATACTGTTTTGCTTTCATCCAGGGTTTTGGTGACATTCTCGAAGTCCACCAGGTTTAATAAGCATGATCTACCCTTAACAAAGCCAAATTGGGTTGGGTCAAGTGTTTGAAGGTCACATATGTCTTTGTTGATAATGTCCAGTATTACTGTAACCATAAACTTGACGTTTCCTAGCCTTAAACAAAATGTCATCTGTTCAGCAGTTGGTAAAAAGTACAGGTATGTATGAAGCCCCATCACTAGAGAAATAAAAAACAAATAAATTGTGGTGGCATGGTGGGGTAGAGGCTAGCATTATCACCTCATAGCATTCATTTTTTTGTTTATTTCCCATATGGAATTGCCTTCTGTACAGAGTTTACATTTTCCCTGTGTCTAGGTACATTTTCAGTAGGGTTTCCATCTTCATTCCACATCTAGATATGGTAATAGGTGATACGATAAGCCTGCAAATTTCCCTCATGTGTGCATGCAATACATGTGTATCTTCTGATGGACTGGCATTCCATCTAGAATTTGTTCTCTGCCTTATACCCATTGCTTCCTGGGATATTTTCATATTCACATATTCCTGAATAGGATAAAGCAGGTTTAAGTATAAATCAGTCATTCAGTGACAACCTTAACTAATTTAGTGCTATAGCTAGCAATAATACAAAGAATGTAAAATTCCTAGTGCTTTCTGGTATTAAAGGGAACTGCAGGCTCTTTCTTTATATTTGTCTTTGCATAGACAAACTGCCAGCAGCACCATTTACTGAGGATGAATCTGATTTATTCGAAGAGTGGAAGCAAGTTTCTCTTTCCTGCACCATTGGTTGGCTTAGTATTCTGGTCAAACGTAATCAGCGATCCCATGATAAAATTAAAAGTGAGATCATGTTACTACAAGAGGGGCTGATGGCTGAGTCCAACTATGGAGCCCAAATGTATGCTATTAATGAAAAAATTAATAAACTTGAAACTGACATTGTACAAAGGAAAAGAAACAAGCTTGTTCGTGATCTTAGGGATTACGAAACAGGTGTTTTGTTTAATTGGCAGCGTGAACCTACGCGTAATAGATCGAGGGGCAGAAGCTGGAACAGCAATTCTAAATGGAGGGGGTTGTCAGTGTCTTCTGCGGAAGGCAGCGCGACTAAAAATGTTTCTTTCACTAGAACTGCAGTTAACAATCGGGTTCCAGACAAGGAAATATCTAATGGAACTGCCAGCTCTACTTCAGCGAATGTAGGTTTTCAAAGTGATGATTCCAGCAAGGGAAGGAATGGAAGAAATGGAAGAAAGGGGCGAAACCGTTACAAATGAAGGTTTGTCCACAGTGACTTTTAATGCGCAGTCATTACAATGTGTCAATTTATCTAGTTTAACTTTGAGCAATGATATGCTAAAGGTTTTATATAAGGGAAGTAAGTTTGTTCCGACTTTCTTCCCTTCGTTAGCTGATGTTTATTTTGAAGTTAAATGCTTCATTAGGAAGCTATTGCTCAGGGTTTACTTTGCGAGAAAGGATGAACCAAAAATGTTAACTTCTGTTTCTAACCAAGAGCATGAATTTTTAAGTGATTCTGAAATGGATGACAGTTTATTGAATTTATCCATTTATAATTATGAATGTGATGAATTAAACACTAGTGTTGAGATGTTGAATGTTGAAAATGTTGAAAATGTCAGCTTTTTTACTGGTTATGGTAAATTAGCGATGCCTGCATTTAAAAACATTAATAACACGTTTACACCGCATATTTTCGTGCCTGCCATTTCCACTTTTCAGAAAGTTTTACTTAAAGAGATAGAAACATCTTTTAGGAATTTTTGTAAAGAAAAAAAGTGTTTTAATTTGAAAAAAGAGGAATGGCTGGCTTTAAAAGATTTAAAGAAGTTGAAAAATGACTACATTTTTAAATGTGCTGACAAGGGTGGAAATTGGGTCATTATGGACAAAATAGATTATTATAACATGGTGAATAAATTGTTATTGAATTGTAAAGAATACAAGAGGCTGGTGAGTGATCCTATTGAGTCATATAATGAGGCACTGTTATTCCTATTGGAAAAAGGTGAACGCTTAGGGTTTTTTACACAAGCTGATGTTAAGAAATTGTATATACGTAAACCAAATACACCTATTGTATATGCATTGCCCAAGATTCACAAAAATTTAGCAGAGCCTCCTGGTAGGCCTATTATATCTGGGGTGGGCTCCTTTTTGGAAAATGTTAATCTTTTTTTGGATTTTCAACTAAAGGCATACTTGAATAGGGTAACAGCTCATATTTCGAACACACAGGAACTCATTAATAAGATTTCTGATATTGTTTGGAACTATGATTACTATTGGGTCACTATTGACGTCAAGTCCCTATATACTAATATTGATATCAAATGGGGACTTGAGTCTATATGTAACATGCTAGGTGAAGGACCCAGAACCAGCTTCTTGATTAATTTATTGGAATTTTGTTTAACCCACAGTTATTTTCTTTTTAATACTGAATATTTTGTACAAGTGAAGGGCACTGCAATGGGTGCAGCGTATGCACCATCTTATGCTATCATTTATATGGATTCCTTTAAAAAAAAAGTTTATTTATTCCACTGATTTTTTTAAGAACAATGTGGTTTTGTACAAGCGTTTTATCGATGATTTAATTTTCATCTGTAGGGGAGATATGTCTGAATTCTTAGATTTTTTTGAGATGTTAAATAAAAATGAACATAATTTATCATTTTCTTATGAGGCCAATAGAAGTGAAATTAATTTTTTTGACTTGACCTTGTTTGAAAAAGAAAATAAAATAGAATTCAGACCATTTAGAAAACAAACATCTGTAAATATGTTTTTGTATGCTACTAGCATGCATCCCCCACATTTATTAAATGCTTTACCACATGGGGAATTCAAAAGAATTCGAGATCATACCAGCATAAATGAGGAGGTAGACAAGGAATTACATCAAGTCCTTTTGAGACTATTGGAAAGAGGGTATGATTATGAGCATTTATTAAGATGTCGTGATGGTATTATGGATAAGATCTTGGCAGTGCCCAATTTAGGGGTTAATGCCAAATATTTAGTTAATATCAAAGATAATGTAGAGAAATTGTTTTTTGTTACCAAATTTACTTCTTTTTCCAAAACATTAACCTTATTGGTTAAAAAATTTTGGTATTTAGTTAGTGAAGATGATACTGTGGGTGAGCTATTTCCAAGTAATGTTAATTTTTCCTTTAGGAGGGGAAAAAACTTAAAGGAAATATTAAATAACAATTTGTTACAATATGATAGGCCCATTTCTACCAAGGTAGGCACTTTTGCATGTGGTTCATGCAGTGTATGTAGCAGGGTTATTAATGTGAAATCCATTAATAATAGATGTCATATTTCTAAGCATTTTTTCAATTGTAAGTCCACTAGTGTAGTGTATATTTTGGGTTGTTCTTATACCGATATTTGGTACATAGGACAAAACAAAAGGATGGTTAGAATCAGGATTTTGGAACATTTAAAGGATATAAGAAGTTCAAATTTATCGAGTCCAGTTGCTAAACATTTTATTGACACTCATGATGGTTGTGCTGATAGTTTAAAATTTAGTATATTAGGGAAACCTTTCATTTCAGGGGGAGATGATTTGATAAATAAATTACTAGAGTTGGAAACCAGAATGATTTTGAAATTTAATACATTAAAACCTTATGGTTTGAATCAGGAATTGGGCATTTAAAAACTAAATAAAATATTTATATACATATTTAAAATATTTAAAAATGTTATATTATATTTTCATTTATTTATTTATTTTATTTATAATTCTTTTTACAGCTGATTTCATTATGAATATGCATATAAATTTATATAATAATGTATTTATTTAAATAAGTTATTTATATGTGTAGAGATCACTTTAATATGAAGTCATTTTCTTTATTGAATTAAAATTGTAATTGTTTAATTGATTGATCAAATGGTATATAAGTGCTGTACCTTGATCAAGTAAATTGTGATCCTTGAAGGCGAATTGCCGAGGTACCAGATCGTTGAAGCAATAAAGAATTATTCTCTGGTGAAGTACTGGCTGTTGTGGTGTGTATTCTGCAGAATTTATTCGTATTTTTGTCTTTCTTTAGGTAACTCTGCTGCCACAAGCTCTTCAGCCATGCTGTAAATTTTGTCCCAGCAGACAATGTTTGATGATAAGCACCAGATTCTGTGACATATCTTTCTTGTATGAAAAAGACAAAATGGCAATGTTGCACACTCACTTTGAATATGCACTCATTTATTTTACGTCTGCATTAATCAGCTAAATATCCTGATATAGTATGATGCACTTTAAGGAGAAGGTGCATTTCTCAGTGTATATTTCTATGAGGAGGGGAAACTAGGCAGTTATCTGCATTCTGTAATGAGATGGCATCTCTGCAGCAGGTTCAAATTTTAAGAAGAGGTAATTTGGGTGGTGTACAGTTAGCATTTTGAATTCATGCTAGCATAAGTTTTGCAATATTTGTGAGTTATTTATTTACTTATTTATTTGACATTTGTTAACTGGGATAGTCTGACTGGGCTATAGCCCTTTTTCAGCAGAGGTCCATGGAGAAAAGCTCCACAGTGCAACTATACAAGAAAATTACATGATAAAGCATGTACAATACAATAAATGAAGCAAAATATCCATTAACAGTATAAGTAAGAAAAAAAAACAGCAAAAGAGACATTTGTACTGCTGGGGCAGGAGGAGGATTTGTTCAGGATAGAGTGAATGATAAGCAGTTGAGTAAATAAGAGTTGGGTGGGAAAATCTTGCCAGCTGAGTGTCCTGAGAGCATGACAATGGCGTGATTTAGAAGGCAGGTTAGCAACAAATCTAGTAAAATTGTTGTACGTGGTTTTGAGTTTGGAGAGTAGTGAAGACTGTAAGTTAGTTAGGATTTGCGAGCAATAGAAGAGGTTGGGGTGAAGGTAAGCTTGGGCTATTGAGATTCTGGACTCAGGGGTGAGGAAAACTTTGTGTCTATATAGTAGACCAAGCTTTCGGTGGGTTTTCTTGATACAGTGAAGTACATGGAGGTCAAATGTGAGTTGGTCATCTATGATTGCTCCAAGGAACTTTGTGTGAGTTTCAGCAATGACAGAAGTGATTGTAGAAGAGATGGTAAATGAAGATTTGAGGTGGTAAAGGGATTTGGGGAGGAAGAGTAGAAGTTTTTTCTTTTTGGATTAATTATGAGTTGGTTGTTAGTAAGCCAAGTTTCAGTGAGGTTGAAAGATTTTTGTGTAAGGTTGAGCAGATTAGATGGGTTGTCAGCAATGGAGATGATTATGAAGTTGTCTGCGTACTGTATGAGGGATGACTGGGGACAGAATTTGTGTAGTTGGTTAGTGAAGATGTTAAAAAGAAGAGGGCCAAGAATTGAGCCTTGTGGGACACCCATTTTGATAGGGAGAAAAAGCAGAGAGACATTTGATGGATTGCTGCCTGTCTGTGTGGTAGCTTGGTAGCTGTTAATTCAAGGGATAATTGTTATAGAGAGGTTGAGTTGGGAAAGTTTGGAGAAGAGGATAGGGTGGGAGACAGTGTCAAAGGCTTTGGAGAGATCTAAAAAGAGACAGAACACTAGTTTATTATATTATTGTCTTTGGCTAGGGAGATGGTGTTAGTAAAGGAAATAAGAGCAGTGGTAGTGCTGTGGTGGGGGCAGAAGCCATACTGGGTAGGGGTGATCAGGTTTTCTTGAGTGAGATAGGCCATGATTTGTTTGTGAACACAGTGTTTGAGAATTTTAGAGAGGGGAGAAAGTATAGTAATAGATTGATAATTAAAGAGTTCTATGGAATTTCTGCCTTTGTGGATAGTTATGGTATGGAATTTTTTCCAGAGAGTAGGGACAGTGGATTCTCTGTTTGAGTGATTTATGAGGATAGAGACAGGATATGCTATAGATTTAGCAACAGCCTTTAGGAAGAGAGATGGCAATTTATCAGCTGATGGGGAACATGGTTTAAGTTTAAGAAGAATATTTTTAATATAGCTGGTAGGAACTTGGCTTAGTGAGAAGGGGGAGTTTTGTAGTTGGGGATGGTGGGAGGTGAGAGATTGGTTGGGTTGGAAGTCTGCAAGAGTTTACTAATGATATCAATGAAGAATGAATTGAAATGGATGCAGTTTCTTGGGGTGTGTTATTGGGAGAGGGGTTAGGAGTCGAGGGATTCCCTGGGTGGAGAATTTGGTTGATAGTATTCCAGAACTTTTTGGGGTTTCTGGGTTCTGTAGTTTAGGGTGTGTGGTAGAAGTTCTTTTTATCATTGTTAATGTGCTTTTTGGTCAGATTCTGGAGTTCTCTATATTTTTGGTAGTTTGTGGGAGATGTGGTCTTAGTCCAGAGTTTTCAGGCAGAATCTCTGTTTTAGATAAGAGACCGAGTAGAGTTACTGAGCAAGGAAGAACATCAAGATTTGACTCTAATAGTTCTGGGAGGGGCAAGAGCATTCAGTGTGTTAAGGAAGATGGAGTTGAATTGTAGAACAGCTTCATCAAGAGGTAGGATTGAGAGGAAGGATCAGTCTATAGCTGAACAGAAAAGGAAACCACTAACCCTTTTCTAGGGACTGAGCCCAGGAATCCCACACATTTCTTTTGGTTGGTTGTTACTGTCAATGGAACAACAAGGAGTCTCTGGATAGCTGATTACTGAGTTTCCCTTAATAACAGTTGTTTCTTTTTTCAGTTAGGGACCCACCAATCCGGTTAATATTTTCCTTGTTTATACAAAAGCATCCAAATGCAGTACACATCACTGACCTAGTCATTGTTTTAATAACTGAGAGAAAAAGGAAAATACTAATACTTATCTGGGGACTGAATACAGGACCTCTCACATTCTGGGTGATTGCCACTGCTATTGAAGCAACAAAGATTTTCTGAACAGTGAAGTATCAAGGACTATTCTTGGGGGAAATTTAGTATTTGACAAGAAATTCGGGACAGTTAAGTATATAGTTTTCTCTGTGAGATGAAATGGACTACAATGGTTAGGACTTCTAAGATTGTAACTTGGGGGGGTCTCTTAGTAGTCAATACTTGGTTAATGGTTTTCAATACATTTGGACACGTGTGTAAACAAGAAAAAAAGTCACAATATTGGTGGGTTTGTAGTTGAAAGAAGAAACAATTCCTGGTAGGGGTACTCAATACTTAACTGGCCAGAGACTCCTTGCTTGTCCATCAGCAATAACAACCACAAAGAATGGAGAAGATCCTGGATTCAATCCCCCAGACAAGGGGTCAGTGTTTTTGTTTCCAGTTCAGTTGTTAGGACAATACAAGGCCAATGTATTGTACTGCATATGGATGCTTCGGTGTAAACAAGAAAAAAAAACAACCTATTTGTGGTTTTCTAGTTGAAAGAGGAAACAACTGTTCTTACAGGAAACTCAGTAATAAACCATCCTCAGCCTCTGATGGTCCAACAACAGTGAGATAACCTCCACCCCACACACAAACATACCAAATGCAAGAGATCCTGGGTTCAATCCTCAGTCAAGAGTCAGTGTTTTTCTTTCCTGTTGTTTATTTATTTATTTAATCAATTTAGTAACTGGGGTAGAGCAGTGATCCAAATGGACCTATTTCACTGTCAGAGTGGACATATATAAAGTACACATCATAGGAAATAGGAAGGAATGTTTAGAGTAAGGAGACAAGAAAATGAGAGTAAAATACTGAAGGGATAGATCACAAAGTCTAAAATATAGCAAAAGTAAGATAAGGGTATACAGAAATTAACTATATACAAAGCAGAAGAGATGTCACATATTAATGTAGAGAAATAAAGATAGGAAGATAAAGGTGGCTGACTGGTGAGTGTGGGATTAGGTGATATGTTCAGAGGGAAAGTGTTTGCAAATTGACTTGGACTTGTGATGATCTTTAAGCTGAATGATGGGTATGAGGTGAGGCCTTTAACATTAGTAGGAAGGAATTCCCAGAGTTTGAGAGCCAGAATAGACAAGGCATGGTTAGTGCAATGAAGTCTTGTACTGGGACATTGAAGAAATGGTACAGAGTTGTTAAGATTTCTTAGATTGTAACTGAGGGGTTGTCTGAATAGGTTGGAGGCGAGGAAAGGGCAGGAGTGTTTTTTGAGGAGCTAGTAGAGTTGGGATCCAAGAAGCAGTCTGACATGTTGTTGGACAGGTAGCCAATTAGCTTTATTAAATGTAATACAATGATGCTGTTGAATTGCAAAAATATTAGTTTAATGTTTTTGGACTATCCTTTTAATTACAGATCATGCTGTCTCTCAGCACAGTTAAAATTTTCCCATTAAATAGAAATGCTGTTGTGAATTTGTGTTTAGTTAGTTTTGTTATACCAATTATATGTTTTAGCTCTTTATTTATGCATTTGTTAATTGGGTAGACTGACAAGTTACAATTGTGGCAGACATCTTCAGCCCCAACCCAGGCAACAGGCTTATGAAAATTTTTAGAATTATTTTACAGTTCTACAGGGTGCAACAGCAAATATATTATAATACAAAACATTACTGCTAAAATATTAACAATCATACTGCCAAATAATTGTAAATGTAAACTTTCAGTTTTATAATTCTAGTTAGGTTCTTCTGATAAAAAAAGCAAACATCTGTACATTTATTTTTTTAGTCTTGAATAAATTTATGGAAATTATACTGACTCGCTCATATTCTAAAACACTAAACACTGAGCAATAAGATTAAGCAATGCAAAATTAATGCTTAAAATGTTTAAATATTATGACTGACTATATTTTCCAAATAACAGGATGCATAGCTCTCAGCCAATAAGGGACAAATCTCAAGAGAATGCACAACAAATCCAGAAATAACCTGGGACAATCAAAGTCACTTTTGTAACATTAGAACTAGTAACGTGAGATGTTGACAGAATAAAAGAATGTGATTTAATAGTCAAATATCTGCATTACTTAATGTATCCTAGAAATCTACTATAATATGTCTCTGCATATATTAGATGAATTCTATGTTTTAAAGTACACTATTCAAAATCTTTTCCTTTTAACTCAAAACAGCTGAATTTGTCCTGTACGTAGGTTCATAAGTGTGTACTAGGCTAATAGCCCAGGAGCCTTTACAAGCCTAGTCCATAGAAGTGCCCTGGCATCGTGCTGCCTGACATTAGTTCCCAGTGCCTCTATCAAGTAGAGCCACTGGAGTGATCCCCGTGGTGAACTTTCTATTACCCATCCACTCATCAAGCTTAAGGCCATGGTTTCAACACCAGTAATTGGTCTCAGTGAGGCATTTCTGTAGGATGTTGCATCACCTGGGGAGTTAATAATGGCTCCCCTTGCAGTCGTCTGCAAACTTGGTCAGCCAGAGTCCCTTTGTGTTGGCCTGGACTTCTGAAAAGTAGATGCTTAACAGCAGAGGACCCAGGACCGATTCCTGTGGGCCTCCACTTGTGACTGGCCGACAGTCTGACTTGGAGTCCACTACTTTCACATTGTGTGTTTTTTCTGTGAGCCCATTTGCAATCCACCTAATGATATAGGGATTGCTGCCTAGTTTGGTGAGTTTATCAATAATTCCTGAGTGAGAAATGGTATCAAAGACCTTGGCCAGATCGAGGTAGACTGTATCCACAGCCCTGGTGACTGACTCAAATAAGTCAACCAGGTTGAGCAGGCATGCTCTCCCTTTCACAAAGCCAAATTGCATGGGGTCTAGAGTTTGGAGAGTTCCTATATCTTTGTTAATCAGGTCCATGATGATGCACTCTGTAGCTTTACATATTAGACTCACCAGGCTAATGGGGCAAAAATTCCCAGGGTCTGTAGTCACTCCCCCTTCATGGAGAGGGATGACTGTAGCAGTGCGCCATTCAGTAGGGACAAAGCCTGAGGTGAGGCTGTGACTGAATGGGGCACACAGATGTGGTGCCAGTTTGCTTTGTAGTTCATGTAGAACACAGCCAGGGATATTAATGGGTCCCATGGAAGCTGTATTCTTGGCCATGGACAATGCAGCTTTAACCTGTGCTGCAGTAATGCTGGGTGCCTGGCATTCTTCTGGTATTTTTATTGGTCCTTTGGGGGGAGGGGTAAAGTTGGCACTGAATCTGTCGGCCACTACGTTGGCAATATCTGTTGGCTCAGTATAGGAGGTACCATTGTGCAGTAACTCAGAGCAAATATGAGTATTGCCGTGGGGGTTCTTGATATAACTATAGAAGGCTTTGTGATTGTTTTTAGTGTCTGCCGCAATTCTGCTTTCATAGCTGGATTTGGAGGATTTGATGAGGGATCTCAACTTTTTGTTGAGGCTAATAAGGGAGCTTTTCCAGTCTTGGGACTTCACCTTTTTCTGCAACAGTTTCTTCGTTCAGTTGTAGAGTTTATTAATGACAGGGGACCACCAGATTGGCTTCCTTTTTTTTGGAGGTGAGCATCTTGCTTCTGTTGGCTATGGCTAGTTCAATGCATTTATATACATGTTCATACAGTGCATTGGTGTATGATTCAGCAGTCATGCAGCTATTTTCCATTGGCATGGGTGTCGTGAAGTTAGCCACCTCTGTTTTTAGAAGCCCAAAGTTAGCTTTGGAGATGTTTTTTAAGGTGGTTACCTTTGTGGGGGGTGTGGGTGAGATGTGGATTTCCTTGGTGATTAGTTTATGGTTGGATCTGACCAGAGAGGGATTGACTATTGGTGTAGAGCAATGGTTGCTCATGTTAGTAATAACCAGATCAAGGATGTTGCTTCCTCTAGTGGGGGTCAAAATGAGCTGGTCCAGGGCATTGGAATTGATGAATTAGAGGAAGTGTTGGGCCAGTGTATTGGTGCTTGAGTAGTTTTCCAAGTTGATGGAGGAATAGTTGAATTCAGCTAGTATGAGAGTGTTGGGTTGGACCTTGATAGATTCCAGAGTGCTTAGGAACATGGAGTGAAAGTCTAGGGACATGGTTGGGGACCTATAGCAGGCTATGTCTTAGATCGCCATCTTACCCAATATTAGTTGTACCTGAAGTATCTCAGATGCGTTATGCTGGGCTACTAGTCTGGAGGTATGCATATCCTTTATGAATATGGAGACACCACTGCCTTTGAGCTATAGCCAAAATGTGTGGAATGAGTTATAGCCTGGTAGCACACGGGTGCTTTCTGCCGCTTTAAAATAGGTCTCCGTTACAGCACAAATGTCAATGTTCTCCAGTTTGAGGAGTGCTTCAAGCGAGTACATCTTGAGATTTAGACTTCTAGCACTGAGCAGCATGACCCTCAGATTGCACTTATTTATAGCTGTTATGGTAGTAATTTTTTCTTTGGAACACTGCCTAAAAAACACACTATAGGGGTGGCAAGAGCCTTAACCAGTACCCGGAAAACCAGGGGTGACAGATGCAGGCCAACTATGGCAAAGTATCGAGGTCTAGCAATCATGTCATCCCAAGCAGACAGATACTGGATCCCCTTAGAATGACACCAGAAACTTGGCCAATTTTTGAAGTCAATAATTTTTTGTTTGTACTGCAGTATCATTCTGGGTGATGGTAGGATACTGCTCAGGGCTAGGGTCATATCTGCCTGGGCCAAATAATCCGAGAGCTCCACCATGTCTCTTTTCATGTAGTCCGGGGGGGGGTGCATCTCAGGTCATTCACACCCACATGGACAATGACAGAGTCATACTTGTACTTGTTGTGGAGTGACCTGAGCACATGTGTTATGTGTCGGATTCTGGCACCGGATAGACAATTGACTGTTACATTCAACCTAGTGAATGTGACCTCTGTGTGCCTCACTATTGAGTCACCTATCATTAGTGTATTGAGAAAGGTGTTTAGTCTTAGGGGCTTAGGTTGAGGGGCACACTGTGGAGGTGAGCTATGTGTCCTGTGGTTTGTGTTGTGTTGGGGTGGTTGAATGCGTTTCTATCTTGGAGGTCTCTGCTGTTTAGGTAAATTTCTATTGAGAACCTCCACGAAGGTGGGTGTCTGGTTTGTGTTTTTATGTGAGAGCTGTGATGGTGGATGGTGGATGTTCTGGAAGGCTATGTGTTTCATGTGGTGTGGTGCAGGTGTTGAACTTCTCCTCCTGCCCAACTAGTCCAGTCTTGGCTGAAGAGTGCATAGCTTCCAATTTGGTGATATAAGTACATCTCTTACAAGTCTGAGTGTTGGGAGGTAAGAGGAGAGGATTGTCTGTACACAAGGCAGTTGCTGCACTTCCTTAGAATGCCCAAGTGCACCAGGTTAATAGGAGAAAGCACAGGGAACTGCCCTTTAATCATGCCAGGAAGGGTGGTTGTAACTACTAAGTACTGGAGGTATTTCCGTGAAGAACGACTAGTGCTGATGGCACTTAGGTGTGCCACAATAATTGCTACAAAAACCTGGTGAAGTGCAAAGTGATTAAGCTATTTGAAGTGCATGAAAAAGAGAAAGAACTAGCAAGATCTAAGGGAAAAATCAAAGAGGAGACTTTCTGGCATGAGTAATAGTTTACCTCAGCTTGGCGCTACTGCGTGGAGCTTAAACAAGCACAAACCCGTGTAAATGCGGGCTTTTAAACCAGAAAGTTGAAAGGGATGGAAAAACTGCCCAAATGGCCAATAAACTACAATTTCTGGACCAGAAACCACTTCTCTTGTGGTAGATAGGCTGCCTAGTGCTTTCGATCAGGAGGTTGTTAGTGTCTTAAAGATTTTTGCCTATTTCTGGTGGATCCTGAAAATCATGGACTGAGCATCCACTCATTCAGATTACTCTTGAATAGAGTAAGAAACATACTTTGCCTTACACGGGGAGGAAGAGAATTCCAGATAAGTGGTATTTTCTTTAAGATATAACTAGTCCTCCAGCATGTTCCATTTCATTTGAAGAAGAGAATAAAATCTCTTGAGTGGATGGTTCTGCAGATGTGTAACAGATGTGAAAGGATGGGGTCGCTAGAGGCTCTGTAAGTGAGGCAAAGATTACCCCTCAATAGTCTGAAAGATACCAGTAAGAGGTACAGGTCTTTGAGACAATCAGTGCAGCTTTTGCGATTTAGGCTGTTGATTTTCTTAATGAAAATGCATGGTAGTTGCTTCAGTTGTGTCAGGTGATTGGGCAAGTACATACCAAAGGGATCATTATACCTCATAATTGGCCTAATGAATGCAGTACACAATTGAATGATCACTCCCCTGGACGTGGATGCCATACCCTTACTAATCTAGCCAATGAAAAAGGACCACCTTACAGCACTGGATACTTAGTGATTGCCACACCACTCATTATCTGCATAACTTTCCTGGTCTCTTAGTAGTTTGTCAGTTTTCAGGGTTGTGTTGTCAATACGATAATTGCATTGATCATCATGAAGAATACAGTTTTACATTTATTGTTGTTTAGTTTTGGGCCATGGCTCTGACACAAGCTATTTGTTTGGGAAAAGCCTTCTAGAAGGATGTTGGTATCTTCTGAAAGTTTGTGATGGCACCAAGTTTACATCTGTCTGCAAACTTGTCAGTCATCAGACCTTAACATTACCGTTGACCTACTTGAAGTTGATGCCAAAGAGCAGTGGCCCAAGGAATGAACAATTAGGAAGACAACTAACGACAGGTCCGATGGAGGAGGTAGAGCCACCCACCCTAACTTCATGGGTAATATTTATGAGCCAGTTTGTTAGCCCACAAGTTATTTACACTTGTGTGTGTGTATATATATGTATATATATATATATATATATATATATATATATATATATATAGTGATAATGAAACTTTGTACGGACTTGAATCGCTTATGCAATATTGTAAGTATCCTTAAAATGATCTAACTAACAAACCAAAGAGTAAAGCCAGGAGATACGAAGCTAAATTTGAGGAAATAAATCATATCACTTTGTCTAAATTATAGCAGATGAAAACTGCTTAGCTCTTCAACCTTCCAACTCCAAAATGCGGAACACTACTTTTCATAATGTGGAACAAATGGGCAAAATGTGGAACACCTTCTAACATATTGGTAACAACTTCAATTAGGAAGCTCACAGGATGGTTAAAACGTGCTACGTTTTATTTATAAAAAGTTCTTTCGATTACTCAATAGATTCAGCCCTATTTGCCATAGGTTTCAGTTAAAAATTCCCCAAGTCTGAATGTGCGACAAACTCTTTCAATGTGGAACTTCGAGGAGCATTGGCTTTTCAGACCCAAAATGAGGAACGTTCCTCCTAATGAGGTACAGTTGAGACGTACGGAAACTGTACAATAAATAATAACCTTACTCTATAAACTTCACACAGAACTCGCACATTCAAAACAGATAACAAAAAAGATGAACGTCAGAACACGGCTGTCACGTGAAATAAGGACGTCGATAGACCAGTTTCTCGTTGGGAGCAGTATTATCTACGTAATAATATGGCGAAAGCTTAGTGAGGAGGATGTACACGTCGCCAAGCAGGATGTTTAAGATGGCTGCGAATTGTATGTTTATATCTGTAGTGTACATGCAACACCGAAGAATGATTTTCTTTTTGGTATTTTAATAAGTTATTGGCACATGATTTGCAACATTACAGGTGAGATACACGTAACCGATTTCTTATTGGCTGCTGCATTTGAGTCTGACTGCTGTGAATTATTTTGTTAGTTTTACATTTGTTGTGCATGCAGCTGTCGGGAGTCTGTGGTGAGTTTTATTATTAATGGCCCTTGGAGGGCATCGTTGTGAATGCTACTTTATTAACTCGGTGGGTTCTTTTACAAATTGAAGATTATGTGTGTATCCACTTGAAAATGCTGCCCCAGTTAAAAAAGTAGCCTGAGCTGTGTTGCTATTGACTGACATTTGCTGGATAGTGCAGGATTGAAAGTGTAAGCAACAACAGTTGTTTTACATCTGGGATACTTCTTTCTCAACTGAATGAGGTTTGGAACGGTTTGCTTTGCAGATGACTTTATGAGATTGAAGTGGCTTGAGCTAAAAATACCTTGTGATAGTTTGCTGATTTTTTTGGTACACGTTTTAATAGTTATTTTGCTTTGAAAGCTGTCTATAAAGGAGGAATTGTAAAATTGTTGATGCTTGAAGTTAGAAGTGTCACAAGTGTTTTAAAATGTAAATTCATACTTCACTTGAAATTATAGTATTGATCTCTTGGGGAACTTTGTAAAATCGTAGCAATTGGCTGATCAGCTTGTTGTTATGCCTCTCTTTCACTATTTCTTACTGTATAAATATTTCATTCAGGCAGGTGTGCTTTTGAGTTTTCAGTCCATGTAGCTCTTTTCTTTTCATTGCCTAAAACTTTAATACTGTTTCACAGAAGGTTAGTAGTGCCTGAAGTAGAGTTGTTAAACAAGTGATAGTGTCCAAACGGAAGGAAAATCCAAGAATGCATGAAACCTTTATTTAAAGCTATTTCAGAATATGTCTTGGTGGTGGTGAAGAATGTGAAGCCTGTGTGACAGGTGAGGACATTTGCAGCTGAGCTAAACCATGTAAACTTGCCATCACAGCTTTGTGCACATTTTTTAAATATTTATGTATGTGCAAATATAGACACAGACACCTGTTTTATATCTGCCTTTGTATTTGTTGCTCATGGTAGAGTACTGCTCCATCAGCACCTATTGAGTTTCTTTCCAGATGTGCAACATACAAAAGACAGTAAAATAAGTGCTTTTTTGCACAGTAATGTGTGTATATTAGAAAACAAATAAGATTCATCATTTCATGTTTTTTGGGAATTAAGTGTATAGAAGCTTAAAATATATTTTTAAGGCTGATAAAAAGTTTATGGATTGTTTACTTTGGTGTGTAAGTGCATATCAGCACTGTCAATATCATGTTTGTGTGGATTAGTTGATGTGTCCTTGCAAGAGAATATGCTATGATAACTTGTCGGGATGTCAGGGAGGTGATGTTGGACCTTGCATACTTCTTTGCCGAGGTAGGTAGCATTTTTTTTTTGTAAACATCATTATTGAATTATCTGTGACATAGGCAAATGTATATGAAAGAAATCAAATAATATTAAATTAATGTTTACAAATACTATATATAATACCTATTTTTATGTATCATATAATCAAAGCAACATTACATAAATTGTTCAGTTTCTGCCTTCTCTTAAACTTTATTCCTCATTTTTTGTATATATCGTTCCCACAATTTTCATTTTCCCTATGTAATTATTCCTATCATTATCTAAAAATCCTTATAGGTTCATTATTTCTTATAGGTTCATAGGTAGGTACTAGGCTATCGGCCCTAGGGCCCATACAAGCCTAGCCAAAAAATGTACCCTGGCTTTCGCCACCCAAGAAAATTATTTTCCTATGCCCCTGTCGAGCAGAGCCACAGAAGTGATCCCCAGGGTGAATTTCCCATCCAATCATCAAGATTTTTCTTGAAGAGTGCTAATGAGGAGCTCTGTTTGACATAGATAGGTAGTCTGTTCCAGAGTATGGGAAGTTTCTGGGACAGGAATCTATCCTTATAGCATGTTCTGTTTATTGTGGTGACAAGGTTAAGGTCCCTAGAGCGTGTAGCTCGGAGGGATTGGGATTTTTTTAAGTGGAGCATGTCCAGCAGCTCTGGGTTTGACATTGCTTTGTATGTTAGGCAAAGATCGCCCCTGAGTAGGCGATATGCGATGGAGTAAAGCTGTAGTTTTTTTGAGACGGTCTGCATAGGGCATCTGTTTGAGGCCAGTAATCCTCTTTGTGAGGTATTTCTGTGGTCTTTCCAGTTGTTGTAGATGTCTTGTGAGGTACATACCAAAAGGGGCATTGTACTCTATAATGGGTCTAATGCGTGATGAGTAGAGGGGAACAATGACCTCTTTTTTTTTTTTTTCTGGATGAGAATCCTTTTGTGATGAGATGAGCCGAGCCACGTAGAAAGATTTCCTGACCACTGTGGCGATGTGATTATCAAAGGAGAGATTACTGTCCACCTGTGTCCCAATGTCTCTTATCACATTTTCGGCATTAAGTAGACTACCAGCTATGTGGTAGTTCCTGGGTACAGAGTTTTTACCAAAGGGGATGACAATACACTTTTTGGCATTGAGCTTCAGGCCATGGCTTTGACACCAGGAATCTGTCTCAGTGAGGCCCTTTTGTAGTTTGTCCACATCGTTAGGAGTTTCGATTATGGCTCCTAGTTTGCAGTCATCTGCAAACTTTGTTAGCCAAAGACCTTCTGTGTTGGCCTGCACTTCAGAGAAGTAGATACCAAACAGGAGAGGACCCAGGCCTGAACCCTGTGGTACTCCACTTGTCACTGGTCTGATGCCGGATTTGGGATCCGCTACTTTCACAGTGTGGGTTCTGTCCATGAGCCAGTTGGCAACCCATCTTATGACATAGGGATTTATACCTAGTTTAGTGAGCTTATCTATAATTCCAGAGTGGGGGATGGTGTCGAAAGCCTTGGCGAGATCTAGGTAAGCTGTGTGAACCATTTTACCATCATCTATGGCTTTGGTGACTGCTTCAAAGAAGTTAATCAGGTTTAGGAGACATGATCTGCCTTTTACAAATCCAAACTGAGTAGGGTCCAGAGTTTGGAGATTACCAATGTCTTTGTTTATGAGTTCCATGATGATACGTTCCATGGCCTTGCAGACCAGGCTCATCAGGCTAATGGGGCGGTAGTTCCCGGGGTCCGTCGTGGCTCCCCCTTTGTGGAGTGGGATAACTGTCGCGGTGCGCCATTCACTGGGTACAAAGCCTGAGGTGAGGCTATGATTGAACATAGTACTTAGGTAGGGTGCCAGTTCATTCTGTAGTTCGTGTAGAACGCAGCCTGAGATATTGTCAGGTCCCATGGATGCTGTGTTCTTGGCTTTGGAGAGTGTGTTTTTTACCTGTGCAGCCGTGATTATAGGAACTTTGCATTCTTCCGGTATAGAGATGAGCCCTGTAGGGGGTGAGAGGGGGGTAAAGTTAGCACTGAACCTATCTGCTAGGATGTTGGCAATATCAGTTGGTTCTGTATATTTAGTGCCATTATGCTGTAACTCAGAGCAGATCTGAGTGTTCCCAATTAGATTCTTGACATTGCTATAGAATGCTTTGTGGTTGTCTTTAGAGTCAGTGGCAATTTTGTTTTCGTAACTAGCTTTGGAGGATTTTATGAGGGATCTCAACTTCTTACTGAGGTTGACCAGGGAGTTCCTCCAGTTATGGGATTTTACTCTTTTTTTTGCAACAGTTTCTTTCTTCTGTTGTAGAGTTTGTTTATGGCAGAGGACCACCAGATTGGCTTCCTTTTTTTTGGAGGATAGCATCTTGGTACTATTAGGGATAGCATGATCCATGCACTCATGTAAGTGCTTATAAAGTGCATTTGTGTAGGATTTGGCAGTCATACCTCTATTGTCCGTCTGCATGGGTGTCATGAAGTTTGCCACTTCTGTCTTAAGAAGTGTGAAGTTGGCTTTTGAGAAGTTTTTTACGGTGGTTTCCCTAATTGGGGCTGGGGGTGGGATGTGGATATCTAGGCTGATTAGCTTGTGGTCGGATCTGACCAACGAGGAATTGACCTCTGGTGTGGAACATCGGTTTCCCATGTTGGTGATGACCAGGTCTAGGATATTGCTGCCCCTGGTGGGGTGTGAATACGTTGATCCAAGGCGTTGGAATTTATGAATTCTAGAAAACGTTGAGCAAAAGAGTTGGTACATGAGTAGTTTTCCCAGTTAATGGTGGGGTAGTTGAAATCGCCCATTATTAGGGTGTTGGGTTGTACCCTAATACTTTCCAGTGTATCAAGAAATGGGGAGTGTGAATCCTGGGGCATGGTGGGGGGTCTGTAGCAAGCTACAATTTGGATTGCGGTCTTGCCCAGAGTTAGTTGCACTTGGATAATCTCGGATGCATTATGCTGTGCAACTAGCCTGGAGGTGTGGATATCCTTAATGAATATGGACACGCCTCCGCCTTTAGTGCTTTATTCTGGATTAGGTGGCCGAAAGGTGTGGTATGAATTGAAGCCTGGTAATGCAGGGGTGCTCTCTGGAGCTTTGAACCAGGTCTCTGTCACTGTTCTCCATTTTAAGGAGTGCCTCGAGTGAGTGCATTTTGAGGTTTAGACTTCTAGCATTGAGTAGCATTACCCTCAGATTTTGCTTGCTTGTACCTGTTACGGTGGTGAATTTGTCATTTGAACCTTGCCTAAAAAAGGCACTATAGGGGTGGCAAGAGTCTTAGCCAGTGTCCAGAATCCTAAGGGCGACAGGTGCAGGCCATCTCTGGCAAAGCATCGTGGACTGTCGATCATGTCGTCCCAGGCAGACAAATCATTTTGTCCTTGTACTGTGGTATCATTCAGGGTGATGGCAGGATGCTACTCAGGGTTAGGGTCATACCTGCCTGGGATACAAGATCGGACAGCTCCTCCATGTCTCTTTTCATGTAGTCCAGGGAGGTACGTCTCAGGTCATTCACACCAACATGGACAGTGACAGTGTCATATTTGTACTTATTGTGGAGTGACCTGAGTGCATGCGTTATGTGGCGGATCCTGGCACCTGACAGGCAGCTGACAGTAACTTTCTCCTTGTTTAGTCTAGTGAGTGGAACATCAGTGTGCCTGACTATAGAGTCACCTATGACTAGAGTGTTGGGTACGTTGTTATGCCTTATAGGCTGTGGTTGAGTGGCACACTGAGTTTGTGGGCTATGTGTCATTTGGGTTGTGTTGGGGGGTGGAGTTTGCTTGCGTCACTGCCTCAAGTATACATAAGATTTTGATTTCATTTTTAGTAATTGTTTTTTGCAGCCACCAAAATTAAACGTAACAAGACATAACTATGTCTAGGTAATTCAAATCTCCTGTATCTCAGAAATAGATTTCCTTAGTTACACTAATTTGCTAGCTCAGTATTCCTGACGTGTAATACTCTGTAGGGAATTTTTAACGTCTGCCAACATGTTACATTTCAGGTACGTATGCTCCCAATGTACCTCTTACTTTCTCATTACACCTCCAACATTTGTCATCTGCCTGAGGAAAAAAAATCTTTGGAATCTGGTCGTGGTATGAGTATCTATGCAAACACTTCCAGGCAAAAATCCTAAATCTTCTAGATTTTGTTGCATATTTGGGAGCCATATATGAATTTCCATTGTATATTTTAATCTTTTTTTTCCCGGTCTTTTTTGACACCTTCTAATTGATTCCTATAGTGATCATGAAATATTGTATATGCCTAACCAATTCTTCCTTTTTTAACAGCAGCTTCTGTTCTAGAGTCAAGTTAAAAACTAAACCAGTGGAGGTCTTTCATTTAGAATTCCCCTATCCCTTTCTTTGTACTAGCCTGCAACCAAAATGTCTTCTTGGCCTCTTCCCATTCTGTTATCTTTCTCTCTCTCTCTAATTATAAGTAGTATTACTGTAACTAAGTGGAGCTAGTGACTCATTGTTTAGGCCACCACAAAATGATATAATGTGCAGAATTGCCAAAAAGAAAATGCAAAACAAATTTTCAGGGTAATAAGTGAAGTTTGAGAAGACTGCTACTTTTAAGCTTAGTTTAATATTTGTGTGTAGTACAACATTGTCCCTATTAAGATGCAAGTACCTGGAGATGGTAAAGTTTTTTGGCTGTGCACACGTCATAAACCTATGTTTGCATTTTAGTGTAGTAGAAGTGATGGTGTAAGGGGTTTTGTTTTATTAATCTGTACTTTTGTTAGTTACTTTATAGGTTCGTATGTGTATGCTTGTCCAACTACCACTAAGATCTTAGTAAGTGTAGCCATGCAACCCAAATGTAGTTAGCAGGAAAAGACAGTTGGTTCATACATACTCTTTTGGCTTAGGTAGCAGCTCCTGAGAAAAAAGAGCACACCCTAATCTTTTGCATAGTGTTTACTGTTTTGTTAAACTATTAGTGTGGTACCGAACTCTCACCAACACTCAAATGAATTTTTTTTAAAAAATTCACTGAGATTTTCTTTCTTGGGGGAGCAGGGTGGTGATATCCCCTTTAACCCTGGCTTTTATTTGAAAATGTGTATAAACGCTGTACATAGGAACATGCCTTCTGCTGGTTTTTTAAACATATTTTTATTTTATTTATTATTCATTTACCAGGAAAGCCCAACTTGGAATGAAGTCAGTGTTCCGTGGAGGCCCAGGGAGAAATGCTCCAGATGCTTGTCTTTGTAATTTTGTAATTGTTGTATTTGTAGTTTTGTAATTGTAATTTTAACTTTAATTTGGCTTGTTATTAAAGCTGGACCGTGTTTTTTGTTAAGGGATGCATTGACCTAAATGAGGACATTTTTAAACAACTTTCTGTAAACGCATTGCACAAGCACTACCTGTTCCTTGGTAAGAATTGTCATGGGGGGAAGAGTTGCTTTATATACAGGATCTTAGCCCTAGTAATGGGGACATAGGGTATATGTCCTCAAACTAGATTTAAAGGACCAATGTGGGCAGAAACTGGAAAAAAACATTTTTTTCTTTCTTGTTGTGAAGTTCCTTGCAGTCCAAACATGAGTAGCACAGTAAGTACTTGTGCTGTGCAGTCCAAACGCAAGTAGCACAGTAAGTACTTGGAACTGTTTTTTTTTTTTTTTCTCATCCTGAATGTTGTCATGGTGGTAAACATGTTGCTGTGATCTTGCTTTCTTTAAAAACTGCTGCACTGTACGGGCACAGATAATGAAATTGCAGTGCTGTAGTCTTATCTCTTCAGATCACAGTCCCGTTCACTTAGAAATAGATATACTGAAAAATATCGTCATCTCTGAGATTCTTCCATAACTTTTGCAGTAACGCTTGCATGTCTTTCCCATATGTCTTATGTCATGTGTAAATGTTGTTTGTAACAAAGATATATATAAAAAAAAAAAAAGCTGACTACATAACTTTTGAAAAGTGATATTTTTAGGGTTGGGTCCTGCTTCCTTCCCTGAGTTGGGACAGTGTCATATTGCATAGCTTGCAAAGCTTGGCTATTCAGTGATTATTGCTGTTTGTCATGTTTATTTAACTTCAGATTGTAGAATACATTACAGGTGTACATTGCCAGGGAAAGTAAGTCACAGGTTTTGAGCCTGAATAGCTTTGACATTATTGGGTGTGAAGTAAAAGAGAGCGATGGGTTAGTTGTGTGCTTTTCCATAGAAAATACATTCAGATATGACAGGCAAAGTGATGCAAATGCAAGGAGACAAATTCCTGAATAAATTGTTATAGATTTGTTCATCTGCAAAATGGTGAGCACTGGCATTGAGGAAACTAAGTTAGAAATGCTAAAGAGGTGAAGAAGCTTGTAAGTCATTATTTTTAATAAGCAAAAGTACAAGGATCACCTAGTGAGGAAAATGCACTGTTACGGAAAGTAAATATGTTTAGGCCGTAGCAGGACTTTTAAAGTTGAACAGTGTCCCAAGCGTGACATTTTAGTAAGGCTGGCCAGCATGTGTCATCTGAGCGTAATTTGTCATTTAATTTGTGAATTAAGACAGAAATATGTATTTATTGGAGAAGTTTGTTCATGTCTTATTTATGTGAACTTTTTTCACTGGAGTAGGGTACAACACTGACTAAAAATAACCAGTTTCAGCTTCAAGCCAGAAAATTTTGCAGCATTTAATAAGCATATAATTACACAGTTACACAGAGGGAAATACAGTAGTAAATAGTTATGTGTGCCTAAGAAGTTAAGATCCCAGAAGTATCTTGTTTGCTGTGGGTATTTGTGACTTTGCGAATGTTTATTCTTTAGAGTGTTGACTTCTAATAAGGTAGTACTTGCTGATTTTTCTCCAGACCAGTCATGGATCTTGAACTACGTTATAGCTCTTAATTGCTATAATTTTATAGCTGTAACCCATTTTTTAGAGGAATTTTGTGCAGGAGCTAAAAAGAGTTTCACTTCTCCATAACTGTAACATTTGTTCTCCATAACTGTAACATTTGTTCTTTTCAGAGTGTAATTTTCTTGTTGCAAAATATTCTCTACACTGCTGCGTACAGATAAAGAATAGCTTGACTTTAACACTGAAATATTTAACTCCCTTCTAAAAAAAATGTGACCCCCCCCAAATATCTCCAGTTAGATGAAGCAGTCCAGTACTTCAACAGTAAATTCCTTGATATCCTCAACAACACAGCTCCCCTTAGAAAAATTCGTACAAAAGCAAAACCAGTCCCATAGCTAGCAAAAGAAACCAAACTACTCATGAAACCGAGAGAGAACCTGGTCACACTACCAAACCAACAAAAAACAAACATCCCTACTTAATTATCGCTAGTTAAGAAACTCTGTCAAAATCAATAAGAATTGATTAAAAAAATAACTACGGTTTCACAATCCCAACAGAAACGTCAAAATAACCCCTAAAAATTCTGGAGTGCCATAACACAACTCAAAAATGCCAAACAATACACTATTCCTGCCCCTTCAACCCCTAACAACTCAGAGTTCATCGCCGCCCAATTTAATTTACACTTCACAAGTTAAATACTATCCCTGCTAAATAATGACAGAAACACCCCACTAATAGTTCCTTCCAGCTCTTCTTCCAATCACAAGTCTTTCGCTATCACACCTATACAGACCATCTACATAATCTGCTTAAAAATACTTAAACCAACATTAGTTGCAGTTGATGAACTCCCAAATGAATTTCTTCAACTTGCAGCTGATGCCATAGCATACCCAGTTTCCCTGTTAATTGACTTTTCCATCTTGAACGTTGTTTTCCCAAACTATGCAAAATCTCATACATTATCCCCTTAACAAAAGTGGCACTTCAACACAACTGTCAAACTGCATACCAGTCGCAGTACTTCCACCCCTGGCTAAAATCCTCAAGAAATGCAAGTATTCACAACTAATGCCCTATCTACTAGTCAGTTAACTTCTCTCAAACTTTCAGCATGGGTTTAGACCAAAGCACAGCACCACAACCGCTCTTATAAGCTTCACAGACAGTCAGTCGGCTTGGAAACATAGGACAATTTGTGTCATCTAGCTTCCTCAACATGTCAAAGGCTTTTGACACTGTTTCACATAAACAACTTCTTAACAAGCTTGCCTCCTAAACCTTTCCCAAATGGTTCCATAGCTGCTTGTCAGAACGACAACAAGCAGTCAAATGGCAGAACTAAATCACAACTCTACTACCAATGTCAGTAGGTGTACCACAAGGTTAAATTCTTTGACCACAACTCTTCACCATTTTTACCAACCATCTCAGTTCAACAACCCAGTCAGCATGCATTGTACAATATGGAGATGATTCGTATCTGTGCAGCCACCACTATTCCAAAACTCTTGCAAACAACTCAAAAACATTTACAGACCTAGAACAATAGCTGCCTTTCAACTCATACTTAACCCCAATAAAACCGCATTAATACTATTCTCAAACAGCAAAACAGCTCAGCTTCCCATCCCTTTCATTAGCGACTCCAACACTAGAATTCAACCTGTGGAACACACCAAGTTGCTAGGCGTCACTATTGACAGTGCTTTTAAATATGGCAAACACACAGCTGAGACAATCAAAAAAATACACATCAAACTAGGATCTCTGTACAGCCATTCTTCACCCAAACTTCCAGACAGGCCATCAGAACACATCTTCTATTCACCTTGTATGCCTCCCCAATGTTTACAAATCTAAGAAAACACTGACCTAAACAAGCTGGAGACCTGCTACATTAAATAGTCAGGTTTGCCTCTAACCACGCAAACAGATCCCACCACTGCTTAGCTCTCTGCCAACTAAACTGATCGAACTTCCAAATCTCTTTTAACCTTGAACCAGCTAACAACTGCTTATACCATGATACACCAATCAGATAATTGTCCTGCCCTCAAAAACTTAGTCCAATTCTACTCTAACAGTAGACCTCTCTGATCAGCCATCAAATTTATTATTTGCAGTTACTTGATCAAATAATAGTCACGGGAATGCTCTGTTCTTCAAATATCTACAGTCTGGAACTCTATTCCCCAGCATACAGTTTTCACAACCAACTCCTCCAGTTTCAAAAAGCTTCTAAAGGAACATCTTACAAGTAACTGGCTATCTTCTTGCTCTTCCTCAGGCAGATGAGACTTCACTCTTCGTTTCCTACTCCTAATCCACTACGACTCTTCTCTGAAGCCCCCACTGCTTTCTCTTCATTTTACAACTCTCATTACTGATCACAGTACTTTTCAATCTCTCACTACTATTCAGTTTCTCCCTTCATCTTAACAAGTCACCTTGTATTACCCCAACATCAATTACGGGATCACTTTCAGTACTTGCAAACAACTTGTACCTAACTTCTAGTTCTTCTTTTGGCTTTTTCTGGTTAGGGGTCACCAGAGCGGAACTCCGGTCTGCTAATGATTGGCAGTATATTTTTTATGGGTGCCGAGGTGCCAGCTCGATGCCCAACCTTCAACAAAGGCACGCCTATTCTACGCATGTCTTTCGAATGCCACTCGTCCGCGGGGAGAACATGCAGACTCCACACAGACGGCGCTCCAGCCGAGAATCGAACGGGAGAACCTCTTGCTGTGAGGCAATAACGCTACTGCTGCACCACCGTGGCTGAACACCTAAATCCACTATGGTGCTTTAACTTTCTCTCTTCATCTGACCCTTTCAAACCCCCCCCCCCGATGTTGTCCTATAGCTTATAAATAATCTGAATTTGGGTATATTGTATAGCACCTGATGTACAACACCTGAATTGTAAGTACATGTTAACCTTATGTGTTCTAATGTAGGTCATATTATAATATATTTTGGAGCTTTTTTAATGGGGCCTCTGCTGAAAACGGGCTACTAGCCCGGTTGGACACTCCCAGTGAACAAATGTAAAATAAATAAAATAAATAAATAAATTGACTGTCTCGTGGGATTGGATGAACTGTTATAACACCTCAGGAATTTGTCTCCTTTGTGCAGAATCCATCCATCCACAACCCCTTTTCCCATTTTTGCACATGGGGATGGGTGTCACTTCAGAAGTGACAATCCTGTAGAACCGAGGTTTACACCACTGGGTGGCTTGCCCTGCCATGGTAGTTCTTCCACACTACACTCGCATGTGCGTGCCCACACACTCACACCTATGGCCAATTTAGAGAGTCCAGCCCACCTATTGCATGCCTTTGGAACGTGGGAGGAAACCAGAGCACCCCAATGAAACCCATGCTAACACAAGGAGGACATGCCGACTCCGCACAGAAGGCACCCCAGCTGAGAATTGAACCAGGGAACCTCTTGTTGTGAGGCAACAGTGCTGTCCCTGCCACCCTGTCCTTGGTCCAGAAATTGCGACATAATGAGGTTTACAGCCCTTCATTTTTTCCCCAGCTGCTAGAGTGCCACATCTGTCATGTATGTGGGATTTGCATTTTTTTTACTTTTATTTTATAGCTGCCTTTTTTATCTTTTGCTGGGGTTACAGATCTTTTGGTCATAGCTCTATTGCTGTGTAGTGATGGAGAGTTTCTGAGGCTTAAATGTTGAGAAACCTGATACTGCAAGGGGGGGGGGGATGTTAGCAGCGCCCTGCACCTAATTGGTTGATTCCTAGCTTTCCATAACATCTAATTGAAGTACTCTTCTGTAGCTGAAGAAGAGAGGGTGTTTACAACATGGCAACACATACCAGAGTGCGTCATTGGAAATGTTTTTGACTCTCTTTTTCAGAGATTGTGAAAGTAAGCAGAAATTTTGAGGTCTGGCTTTCTAAGTAAGTGTGGGTGAAGGGAGACCCTGCATGAGAGGGGCACAGCATTGTATTCTTGTCTTGTGGAGACAGAAAATTTTAGAAAAAAATAACCTTTTGTTTGCTCCATCAGGTCCTTTTTGGATTAGAACAAAGTAAAAATTAGTAATAACTACTTAATAGGCTGCATGGGTATTGGTATTGTACAGGATATCAGGATAAGTTATCAAAACTTTTTTTTTTTAATTTAGGGATCACAGTAGGCATTTGAGATGGTGTCTGTATATAGAGCTATTGTATAAACTGCTTTCTGTAGTCCACAATGGAGTTCCTCAGCCTTACGTGGCCTACTGTGTGACTTTAAGCAAGTCATTTAAACGGACAGTGCTGTGGGGCAATTGGGATATTGGTCTAAACTCCTCAGTTGTCTCCTGGCCTGCATGCCCACTGGCTACCTATGAACTACTGTCAAGAAAGCATTCTATGTATATCCATTTCATGTGGATGCACAATTGTGTTGTTTTGGCATTGAGAATTTTTAATTCACCCTCACCCCCAGAGACACTGCTGGTTTCTGGCACGCTACCCTGCACAATCCATTGTCCTCCAGTTACCTCCATAGCTCCACAAGATGGTCACTGATGTGTCGATTTGCTGGGAATGTTTTCTGACTACTTTGAAAGTTGACTTTATGGTGGCTAGTGATGTGGACATCCTCCAAGAGCGTCCCACTCAGACAAATGACTGGTGTTAGAAACATGACCTCCAGCTGAATACCAAAAAAATGCATCATCATCCCTTTGGGGAGAGTGACGTCCCCACAAATTATCACATTAATAACAATGCCCTGAGCACTTAAATTATCACAATAACAACGTCCTAAGCACTCAATAAGTCGTGAGGGATTTGGGCACCCAGATTGATAGCAGCCTGACTTTTGACAACCATGTTGCTTCCGTGGTACAGAAAACCTTCTACATGGCCCACCTCATAAGTAAGGGTATCTCATCCAGGGACAAGGGAGGTCATAACATCCCTGTATTCTTCCCTTTATAAGGCCATTTATTGAATACAATGCATCTTTCGGCATGTACTTTGCAAAGCGCATGCAGCAGCTGGAGAGACCACAGAGGTTCCTCTCCAGGAGAATCCAGGGCCTCAAACATCTACCATACGCAGTTAGGCACCTATTCCTCTACTCGGTTTCGTAAAGACTCCTCAGAGGTGACCTCTGTCTGGCATACAAGGCGATCATGGACCCCACCTTGATGGGACTGCTGCATATCCGCAAGTCATGCTTCACTCGAGTAACCCGCGTGCGCGGCCTCAACCTGGTCTGTGACATCAACAAGACTTGTTGGCAGGACAGATTATTGTCCCAGAGACTCCCTCATTTATGGAATAGACTCCCTCTCCACATCAAGCAGAGTACCTCTTTACCCCTTTTTAAGCGCAACCTGGATAACTGTATGGGAAACAGAAAATATATCCTTGGGATTCCACCCATGGACATGGGCATTGGGTGCTGATTTGTCTAAACATGGGCTAAACTCTTGGCTAGGTTTATAAGGGCCTCAGGGTCAATAGTCTAGTAACCTCCTATGATCCTGTGATATCCCAGAGCTGTAGAATGAGGACCTTTACCATCATTGTTGCAGCAGCCTGTCTGTCATCTTTATAGAACTAGCTGAGCTGCAAAGCTCCTGGTCTCCACAAGATGTTGCATAGGTAATGGTCTCCCCCATCCCACACACTTCTTGAATAAGGAGAAGTGACTGTTGGCTGCTTCAACTTATTCCCCGGCTAACCCTTACCTCAGCCAGTCCATTCTTGATCACAGGTTACTGGTAGTAGAGATGGATCTTGCCTCTGTGTCACTGGGCTATAAAAAAAAATTTTTTTACAGATTATTAACTTAACTTATCTATTTATCTGCGGCGGTGCAGCTGTAGCATTGTTGCCTCACAGCAAGAGGTTCTTCTGTTCGATTCTCGGCTGGAGTGCGGGGCGTGCCTTCTGTGTGGAGTCTGCATTTCCTCCCCGTGGTTGGGTGGGCATTCGAAAGACATGCGTAAATGGGCGTGCTTTCGTTGAAGGTTGAATGTCGAGCTGACACCTCAGCGTTCGTGAAAATCTACTGCCAATCATTAGTGGACCAGAGTTCCACTGTTTCGACCCCTAACCGGTAAAAGTCAAAAGACCAACAACAACATTAACTTGCCTATTTATACTAAAAAATAGAAAATGTGAAGGTGTTTGTGGACTGATGGAGTTTTGTGTTTGCATGGATTTTCTCTTGAGTACTGTGGTTTCTACCTACCTATCCGAGACATGCTGCAGAATCATGGGCTACTCATAAGTTGTCAGTAGGTGTGTGTGTGTGTGTGTGTGTGTGTGTGTGTGTGTGTGTGTGTGTGTGTGTGTGTGTGTGTGTGTGTGTGTGATAAAAAAGAAGAAAGGCCTAGCAGTTTAAGTGTAGGTTGACACCCAACATAATTGGGTGATAGTGCTTTTGTTCATAGGCTGCTCCTGAAATGTGGTCCTTTTTAGCCTGTAGGGAGACTTAACACAATTAAAGTAAATAAAATATTTGTGTAGTTTGCAGTTACATTTGATTTTGCTGTTAACTTGGTATGGACAGTTTGACTGAAGCTCATCTTCAGCATTAGTGTAGGCCGTTTGTATGGTTCATATTTCTATTCATGTAAACAGTGCCAAAAGCTTTTGAGGATGGTTGTATAGATATGTATCTGTGTGTGTGTGCTTATTTACAAAATAACATGAGGAGTGTAAGTGCAGAATGAATGTATAGTTAACATCAGGGGGTTGAGAAAGGATACTGCTAATCCAGCTGTGCCAAGTAAATAACTTGGACGATGTATAACGAGCACTGAATTAAACCTGCCGTCACACTACCCAAGCCAGATACTTTTTATAGGGCAGCAAAGGCAGACAGTGTAGCAGCGGTTGTTTGACCAAATAAACACCAGCGTATCAATATTTAAACTAAAATTTAAATATTTGTTTGAAGAAAGTTTGAGTATCGAACACCAGTAATGTCTCATAATTATAAACCAGCACCTCAGAGTTGAAAGGCAGACTATATCACAGTAATGTAGAGGTAGAAATCCTTCAAACCTGCAGGCATGTATCTTGAACTCCTAAAATTTTTAGTAGTGTGAGGGCATGGGGTAAACACAGCACTTTAGTGAAATATTTTTGTATGTAGCAGGTTCAAGTAGTTTAGTGTTTTTTAACTTCTGCATTTGATAAACTTCAAAAATTCCATGTATCCCCTGTAACACATTACTTGTTCTGTAGGCTGCTTATTGCTTATCTTTGTGAAGACAGCAGATGGCCCAGCTAACAAACCATTACTAGTGCTGGACATTTACAACTGGCCATTTTCGTACATGAACCATGTCATGTCTATATGTTCTTCCTTGCTGTCCTTCATATACTTCCACCTATTTGTATTAATTTAACTAAACTCTGGGTTTCAGTCATTCAGTGGTGGCCCCTATTAAGTGACATTTCAGTATTGCTAGTGTTCTGTTGAAGTCCCCACTTCTGTCAATATCTCACCATTGGTAAATGTACTGAGTGCTAAACTCACAATTTCTCCACTTTTTGCCCCTCTTTGTGTGCACGCATGCCTGCTGACCATCAACCCCCCCCAGAATTAATTTTCAGTTCATTTGTTCACCTGCACTGGGTATCCACAGTGGAAGTTGGTGGTAAAAGCATTCTGGTGAGTCTATTTTTCAGGTAACTCCCTCTTTGGTACTCTGACACTGAGGATGTATCGTATCTGCACTAGCCCCTCCCTTATGAAGACGAGCGTACTTTGTCACTGTGGGAGCCACTGTGCCTTTTTCTGTGCTAGTGCATGCTTCTGTGCTCCCCGAATGAGGGCTGCCACATTCATGGATTGAGGGCTGAATGCCTACCTTAGGCTAGCTTTGTATTGCCACCCCTCCTACAAGGGATTGTTGCACTGAATGGTCTTAATCTGTTCCTCTCCCCAAAGCATAGACCTGCCCATCCTAGCTCCAACATTTGCCCAAGTTGCTAACTGAGTTCTGGTCACCTGAAAAATAATCGGGGATTTATTTTTCCTATTAATGCGTCAGCCTTGGGGATGGACAAAAGGGAAGGGAAAAAAATATACGAGAAGAACCTCAACATGTAGGTAGAGTTTTTTTGTTTTGTTTTTCTAATACCTCTGAAAGCTAAATTTCAAGCACTTTGCATGTGCTGTCTGTGGTGTGGCACTGTCCATGTGAAATGTGTGTGCTTTAATACCTTGTTTGTAAAATATTTTATTTTCCCTGTAGCTAAAATTGGTGACCGAACCAAACTGAGTTTTCTTACTGCAGTAGGTGTTTTGAGTGTTTTGCCATGTCCTTGTTAACATGGGTTAGCAAATGAAGAGACATGCAAAAAATTTTTTCAGAAAGTTAAATAGAAAAAAGTCAGACATAAAACAAGTGAAGTAATTCTTAAATTGTACTTAAAACAGCACGGTATTTATCTGTACTAAAGTGAAGGGAAGGTACTCTTTGGAAAGAAAAAAAAGTTTGGGTACTGTTGTCAACATAGAAATGTGTACTTTTTTACAAGTATATTGACAAAAAATAAAAAAAGGGAAAACGTATGTGTGCCTCCAAAATAATTTATTTGGGAATATGTGTAAAATGAGGAATGTTTAGGAAGTGCCAAAATATTTTCAAAATATCTGCACTTTTATTAGTTAGGAAGGAAATCTGGATGAAAAGCAGCTTCTTTTTATTTAATTATAATTATATATATATATATATATATATATATATATATATATATATATATATGTGTGTGTGTATATATATGTGTATATATATATATATATATATATATATATATATATATAAATGTAATCTAAAGTAAATGAGTACATTCCCATAAGTCTAACTAGACTTTGTCATTTTTCAGTTAAGAATCCAGATCAAGTCAGTAAGAAGAGTGAAAAGCCTGTTTTTTTTATTTAAGTCCAATATGAGCTTAGGGAGTATCTGATTTGTGTAATTGTCAATGACCAGAAAAGTACAAATTTTTTATTCTACAAATTTTGTTTTCTGGTCTTCAGACCATTTAACATCCCTTCAGTCAGACTTAGTCCATTTGTTCCTTTGTAGATGGTGAGTCTGCTGTTGTACTTAGACAAGAACTGTCCAAAGGGAACTGTCTTCCAGGCGGCCAACAAGGTTGATTTGAGCCCTTTGCAATTCTGTCCATCTTCCTCTTGCAGACCAGGCACTGAGATGATCTGTCGGGAGAATTTGTCTTCTCCCGCAGGCTGTAACCCAAAGTGAGACCAGTCTTTCTAACTTTACCAATGGGGTTATCCCTAAACTGAACAATGACTTGTGCATCTTCATCACTGCTGGGACTGTCTGTGCCCATTTGGAGCATGTGCAAAAAAATAAAATAAGTTGTTAAAGTTAGTTATGAAGGATTTTTTTTTTTTTTTTTTGCAAAAAAAATAAGCATTCCAGTTATTCTTGTATTGTCCTTTTATAACTGTGGGTTTTTGTTTTTGTAATTGAAAAGTGTGAGGGATAATACAGTCACTGACCAAAAATAGTAAACGGGCAAACAAAGATTTTTGTCTTGTTTTGCATCTGCTTATCAGAAGTGTTAAAAATGGTCTCTCAGAAAGTTTCAAATTATTTAGAGCACTTTGCCTTATTTTTGATTGTTTAGCATGGCTTCTGTCTTTCTCTTGATACGGACACCCCACTGATTCAGCAGAGAAGATTCATAAATCCATAGATAAATTCCTTGCCTTTTTTGTCTAGATTAGTTGTCCTTTCAGCTGTTTTTTGAGGTGGTGAATTAGGGGTGGGTATTTGGCTTGCTTTTAACTGGATTTTCAAACCAATTCGAGAATCTGTCATATGTGTCTGAGACATGGATATCAAGAAATCTCCCCTGAGTGTGAAGCTTGAGAGGTGACTGATTATTGTCAAAAACTCGGCAGGCTGGGTTATGATTGAAGAAACCCGATTTATAATTCTTTTTAATGCATGCTAACTTGTCTTTTCCCATATGCTACAGAAGTCTAAGGACTAACATTTTCTTTCCAAGTGTTTTACTAGTTGGAAGCTGTAACATACTTATCAGTACCACATGGAGAGGAGCTACCACAGAAGAGTAGTAAGAAATTATTAAAAAAAAATAGTCTGAGTAAATAGTTTCCCTAGCCTTGAAACTTCTTTGAATGAAGTGTTTAACAGGCTCCTGCTGCTCTTCTACAGTGAATGCTGACCACTGTTGAACAATGGACTGCTGTAGAGCTTAGTGGTGGTGGTGGGTGATTCAAGTAACCAAAGTTTGTTAATCATCTTTTTCACATCATAAGTGTTTAACAAGCTCATCTTTTCCCCGATTTTCAAAGCACGATCATTTTGCTCCATGTACTGCATGGCAGTTAAGCATGGTTGGGCTCCCTGCCTTATGGCTCTGATAGGTACACATTCCTATCTGGGGCCTTTTGGAATCCTACCCCCAGCTTACTCTGATAGCACTTGTTTAACTTATGCTGATGACTCCATTTCGATGATCTCTGTCTCCAACTGAAATGCAAATTTGTATTACATTTGGAAAAGGTTTCAACATGGTGGCTTGAATACAACGTGACAGTTGAAAACAAGACCTGTCTTGTTGGTTGCAAGACTTTTAACCTATTTGCTGTTGATGGGTGAGACAGTTAGACTGGGGAGTTAGTGCAGTTATTTCGGTTTTAAAACAGCCAGTGCAGCAAATACATTTTATTGTGTTGAGTTGAACCAGATGTAAGTAATAAATTTTCCCTCAGAAGAAAATACTTCTGATAAAACAAGTAGGAGATAAAAAGTGTTTGAATTTTTTTTTCTAATTAATCTAATCTGAGAAGAATGAGATAGAAAAGTGAAGATGTGTCATACATTTTCATTGTTTTATTTTTGCATTCAGTGTTTGTTATGATAACCCAATATGTCGTATTTTAAAGTGTTGAAGTGCTAGCAGGGTTTCTGGGTTGGGCCTCAGTTAAGGTCTGCTTTTGCTTGTGTTCTGTAAAATAACTGACTGAAACCCCAGTAGACAGTTTCCAAGGCAGGTCTCAAGTTTTCATCTGCGGTTTTCTCCATTAGTAATTCTTACAAATTTTCGTGCAGTTGTTAAAACTGACTTGAATTATTTTCATTCGTGTACAAGTTCAGTGTCTGGATTTTGTGGATTACTTACATTTGTGTTATTTAGTTTTAGGATATTCCACTTTCAGAGAGCTCTGAGTTTTCTTTGGATAAATAAATTGTTTACTTACTTGTGTCATATTAAATTTGCTTTTCTTACTATTGAACTAGGTCTCATCCAGCCTACTTAATTAGCAGTAAATTTCAAGTTACAAAGTCTGAAAGAAATCTAAACACTTCTGCTGAAAGTAGGTGGTGATGTAAAATCCGTGTTATATACACTAGTTGCACGAAACGCAGGTGTGATGGGTTCCGAGACATTACCTGCACTTCTGTATAGTGGTAGGAAAGTCATGATGAAATTTTGTAGGCAAATGAGTACATAATGAAGTAAATGCAGCTGTACTATGTAAATTAGGTATTGTTCGCATCTTTTGCAATTCAGAGTTTACGACTTGATAAGCAAGTCTCTGCTGTGCAGTGGCCTTATAAAAAGTGCAATAGTTGATGAAGATGATATGGTTTGGTTGTATTCTTGCTTCTTGGTTCTGTCATATTGTAGTGACCAGTGAAAACCAAGAAAACTGGCCAAAACTATGAATCATAAACGGGGTGAACCAGGAATCCAGGACACCAATGAACTGTTCAAATACACTCCGTCTTTATTAACCAAAATGTTTTAGCGCTTTCATCTCTGAATCAGAGACTTCATCAGAAACAATACATCTTATTAAATCATTACCATTTATAGTATTGTGATTAGATGACATCACCAGAACAATTTAACATTTAAAGAAATAGGTAACATAAAAACCTAACCTGAAAATTGCAATCTAATACAAACAATAAAATGTTAAAAACATTGGCTAAAATGGGTCCTGTGCATGATCAAATATATAAATTCATGTATAATTTAGAAATATTTTATAATGTGTTTTGAAAATCTTATGTACAGAAATGGAAAAAATTAAATATATTGTTATAAAAAATTTTAAAATGTTAAAATATATATATACATTATGCACAAAATACAAGGAAAATATACACATTTATATAAATATTTATAAAATTACTAGAAAAAATACTTTATAGTTTCTTTTTGTGTAAATGAATAAATAAATAATGCCTTGGGTATTGAACTAAAATAAAATACATCTTGAAAAACAATGAATTATTTTAGTTTAAATACTTTATAAATTATTTGATCTTTCTATTAAGAAAGGTACCAAAGAGACAGTTTCATTAAGCCCAGGGGGGTACATAGAAGCCAGTCTAAACTGCCACTGGCGTTCTTTCTTTTTCAATAAATTTTTCCAGTCACCTCCTCTTATGTCAATTTTAACCATATCTCTAATATACCAAACACAAATTTGTCAAATCCATCACAAGTTAAACTGTGTTTGTACAGTGCATTTGTATTTTTACAACTCCTTATTTCATAAAGGTGTTCATATATTCTGTTTTTCAAAAGACGTTCTGTCTTCCCAAAATAAAAATGTTTACAGGTATTGCAAACAGCAAGATAAATCACACCTCTAGTGTTACAATTACCCTTCATGAAATGCACTCTACTTTTTGTAATGTTATCCAACACTACAAATGGTTCACCATTAATGTAGGGACAGTAATGACACATACCACATCTTCTAGTCCCCTCATAAGTCTTCGTTGTACTGCTGAACTTATTTTCTAACAGTTGTTTTATGTTTTTACTCACCCTGGTAACAAATGTGGATTTACAACCCACTTTTTTATATATAGCCTCATTGGTTTTTAAAATGTTCCAATTTTTTATATATATATTTTTAATAACTTGTGTTCTCATATTATGAGTTAGGACACATACTGTATTAAAATTACTATTGGAAATACATACATTGTCTTTCGTATTCTCCCCTAATAATTCCAATGAGGTAGCTGTTCCTAATAAAGGTAAATATTTCTGCCCCCACAAGTAGTAGATATCTTGTAAAGTAGAATTAATCCGGTCCAAGGGGTATCCTCTCTCTGTAAACATTTTTCTAAGTAAACCAAATTCACTGTGCAAATCTTCTTGATCAGAAGTCATCCTAGCAATCCTAATTGCTTGGCCTTTAATAATACTTATTTTTTGTGTCAAAGGGTGATTACTCTCAAAATGTAAATAAGCATTACAAAATGTCTTTTTTCTGAATATTTTTGATTTAAAACATTGATTCTGAGTATCCTTAATAATAATGGTGTCCAAATAACTAATACTTACATTACTATACTGAAAAGTAAAGGCCAAGAATTCTGTGCTAGAATTGATATAATTAATAAAGTCAGAAATATTGTCCTCAGTATCTCCCCACAAGATAAAGATATCGTCCAGGTACCGGAGATACAATTTAATTTGAGACCAGAAAGGACCTTTAAAAACATGTTCAATCTCCCAACCCAATAGCACTAAGTTAGAATATACTGGTGAACAAGCTGCCCCCATTGGGACCCCAGTTGTTTGCTGATAAAATTCCCCTTCAAACCACAAATAATTATTGTCCAAAACTATATTCATAAGTTCACAAATAAGCTTCACCCTATCATTCTCTAAGTCTGAAAATGTAAACAAAACTTCTTCAAATAAAGACAAACCCTGTTCCTTGTGAATGCATGTGAATAAATCTTTCACATCTATGGTTAAAAATGTTATATTGTCCTGAAACAGTTCTTGTTTAACATTCTTTAAAAAATCCCAGGAATCTTTCAGTAAATGTGATGTCTTGTCAACAACATGTTGTACATGTGAATCAATAAACATGGTAAGTGGGTGTATCTTAGACCCTCTAGCTGCCACTATGGGCCTAAAAGGGGGTTTAGAAACATCTTTATGAACTTTTGGTATTCCAAAGAATACTGGTATGATAGGAAATTTTCTAAGAAGAAATTCATACTCACTGGGAGCAATTCTACCATCTAACAAATATTCATTCAAATAACTATCGATTCTTGAATAAGAAATATTAATTTCATTTTTGGAAGTATGGCTATAGGTATTTTCATCGAACAACAATTCCAACATAGCATTTGAATAATCCATACTACGAAAAATAACAATGCCCCCTCCTTTATCAGGAATCATGATACGAATACTATCATCTTTTCTCAAATCACATAGTAATTTGTATTCTTCCTTAGATAGATTCCACTCATTCCACCTATTGTGTCTGAATTCCTCATATAAATCTTCCAACACCAATTTTTCATATATTTCCACTAGGGGATGTAGGGGGGGATTATATATACTTTTCTTTTTTAATAAATTGTGACCTGTACCTATATTATTTTCATTACTATCCATAGGTTCCATTAATATAGCAAGATTCAATTTTCTTGTATATAATTTTAAAGCTTCTATATTATCCACTGTCACCTTTATTAGTGGGAATGAATTTTATACCTTTTGAAAAAAGTTTAAAATAAACGTCCGTAATTACTCTATCAGAGTAATTATAAATGGTAAAACCTGCTTGTTGAAATATTACCTGTTTTTGAGATACAGAGGGATATAATAAAGCATCACTATCTAATAACTGTACCTGTGTTGAGGTATCTGATTTCTCTTCTGCGGATAGTAGTTCCTGTTGTATTCTCCCTCCTTGTTGTAATACTGTGCCAGTCTTTCTGAGCGAAAATCCTCCTCATCATGATGTAAAATTCCCCCATCCTCATTGTGCCACTCCGTGCCATTACCTGTATTGGTGGGAGAATTAAAGCTATGTCCTTGTTGGGACACACCCTTCTCTTGATTTATAATTGTAATTATATGAGGACCTAATGTTTCTATACCTTTGATTCTGACCACTTGGATTTTTGTTCATATATACTATTTTATCCTGATAATCCCTTTGGTCCCTGTTAATTTTGCGTTTTTTCTTTTGAAAAATATTAAAACATCTATTTTCAGTCCTATCCAACATCTTAAAATATAAAGTGCTGTAGTGTGAAAATAACAAATCTTTCTTAATTTTACTGACCAAATTCTGTACTTCCTTTAATACACATTCCCTTTCCATTTCATAGTAAAGCACAGTTTTGCACAGGACCCATTTTAGCCAGTGTTTTTAACATTTTATTGTTTGTATCAGATTGCAATTTTCAGGTTAGGTTTTTATGTTACCTATTTCTTTAAATGTTAAATTGTTCTGGTGATGTCATCTAATCACAATACTATAAATGGTAATGGTTTAATAAGATGTATTGTTTCTGATGAAGTCTCTGATTCAGAGATGAAAGCGCTAAAACATTTTGGTTAATAAAGATGGAGTGTATTTGAACAGTTCATTGGTATCCTGGATTCCTGGTTCACCCCGTTTATGATTCATATTGTAGTGACCAGCCTTTAGTGGCTTCTGAGAAGGAGATAAAGGCAGAGAGTTGCACATTTCAATTTTGCAGCTCAAGGACTACTTAAAAGATTTAGAGTGGACAGGAAGAGTATAATGGGTGTGAACTTGGGTGGCCCACATAGTGGAACGTAAGGAATGTGTGGCCTTCCTATTCCAGTGAATACTGAAGTACGTGTAGCCCTCACTTTACTTGCTGCAAGGACTTGGGAACACATTTGGCATTTCGCAGGCTTCGACCTCAAGGGTACTGCACAGCAGTTCCTTGTTGGCCTGAGTAGAGGAGCGTATCGATTTCTCATTTTAGCCATGGGATTGAGCCAGTACCTTGCATGCTTTTTGCGGAATGGTAGTTTATTCCTTAGATGCTTGATATGATAGCTTGGTCTTTTGCTAATTGGAAGCCATCTGTACAATATGAGGAGAGGTACCTCAGTGGGAATGGTTAGCCTTCCATCGATGCCATGTAGTGTATGTACATGTGTCAGTATCGCCAACATATTGCCACAGTAAACCTTGTAACTGTACCACTGTGAGCGAACTGTGACATACTCTTGCATGTATATTTGTAATGTTTATATATGAGCTTTCAGACTGCTAAGCAGATACAAAGGCATGCGTTTGGCTGCCCTAACTGCCAAAAATCACATCACGTTGATTGTGGCTCACATCCCTGAAGTCTCGGATTTATACTTTAGGCATAATTTTTTTATTCAACCTAGTTAAAGTAATGCAGTGAAGACCCCTGTGCAAGCTGTGGAGAAGGGTGCCTTAAGGAAATTATACTCTTCCTGTACCTAATATGCAGCACCATAAAGTATGAGGTTGGTAAGTAGCAGGTCAGTTTTATTTTGACATATATCCGGTGTCTGTATATGTAATATAAATATGTACCATATATGTGTATTATGAAGCCGCAGTGGTACAGCGGTAGCGTTGTTGCCTCACAGCAAGAGGTTCTCCTGTTCGATTCACGGCTGGAGTGCCTTCTGTGTGGAGTCTGCATGCCCTCCCCGCAGTCGAGTGGCCTCCGAAAGACATGCGTGAATGGGTGTGCCTTCGCTGAAGGTTGGACATCGGGCTGGCAACTCTGCACCATATAAAAATCTACTGCCAATCATTAGCGGACCGGAGTTCCGCTGTGGCGACCCCTAACCGGGAAAAGCCGAAGACAAACAACAACATATATATATATATATATATATATATATATATATATATATATATATATATATATATGTATTATATACATTTGTCTTTTTCTTCCTCATCACATCTCCAACTTTTGCAGTCCTGAGGAAAATATTCTTTAAGTATTCTCAGCGTATAAAAATACCTATGCAAATATTTGCAAGCAAAAACTGTAAACCTCCTGGACTTTTTTTGCATATTGGGAGCCATACATACAGTGGATATAAAAAGTATACACCCCCCCGTTAAAATGCCAGGTTTTCGTGATATAAAAAAATGAGACCACAATAAATAATTTCAAAACTTTTCCCACCTTTAATGTGACATATAACCTGTACAGTTCAATTGAAAAACAAACAATCTGTTAGGGGAAAAATGTAAAAAATAAAACCCGTACAATAACCTGGTTGCATAAGTGTGCACACTCTTAAACTAATACTTTGAAGCACCTTTTGATTTTAATTGCAACATTCAGTCTTCTTGGATAGGAGTCTGTCAGCATGGCGCATCTTGACTTGGCAATATTTGCCCACTCCTCCTTGCAAAAGTGCTCCAAATCCAGATTGCAAAGGCATCTCTTTTGCACAACCCTCTTCAGGTAACCCCACAGATTTTCTATTGCATCTAGGTCTGGGCCTTTCCAAAATTAAAATATTCTTTTGATGTAGCCATTCCTTCATTGATTTGGATGTATGCTTGTGGTCATTGTCATGTTGAAAGGTGAAATTCATCTTCATCTCCAGCTTTCTCGCAGATACCTGAAGTTTTTGGGCCAAAAGTGACTGGTATTAGGAACTGTTTGTAATTACCTCCACCTTGATTAAAGCCCCAGTTCCAGCTGAAGGAAAGCAACCCCAAAGCATGATACTGCCACCAATGAACCAATGGTTCCCTGTGGGGATGGTGTTCTTTTAGTGGTGCGAAGTGTTGTTTTTTTGCGCCACACGTACCTTTTGGAATTGTGGCCAGAAAGTTCAACCTTGGTTTCGTCAGACCATAACACATTTTCCTGCATGCTTTTGGGAGACTTGATGTATTGTTTTGCAAATTTTAGCAGGGCCTGTATGTTTCTGTGTAAGAAAAGGGTTCCATTTTGCAACCCTACCCCATAGTCCAGACATATGGAGAGTACCACGTGTTGTACACAGCCAGTACTTGCCAGAAATTCCTGCAGCTCCTTCAGTGTTGCTGTAGGTCTCTTGGCAGCCTCCCTGATCAGTTTTCATCTGGTCTTTTCATCAATTTTGGAGGGATGTCCATTTCTTTGCAATGTCACTGTTGTCCCACATTTTCTCCACTTTTTGATGACTGTCTTCACTGTGTTCCATGGTATATCCAATGTTGTGGAAAAAATTTTGTACCCTTCTCTTGACTGATACCTTTCAACAGTCAGATCCCTTTGATGCTTTGTAAGCTCTCTGCAAACCATGACTTTTGCTGTAGCAGGCAACTTAGTAACTGTCGGGAAAGAGGAATTCTTTCTCCATTTTTTTCCCTGGTGGCAAGTGGTTCGTTTCTCAGAAAAAGGAGTTTGGTAGTCCATGCTTTCTATAGAATGGCAGTTTGCTGAAGTAAGAGTCAGCTGTTAGGAATTCGAAGAGCTGTAATTTCGGTGAGTAACCCATATTGTATCTAATTTCTCAATTTTTGTATTCACTTTTGTGTAGTCTCTTCCTACATACCCTTAGCTGCCGTAACAGAAGCCTTTTTAATCCATACACCAAAATACTTCATCTTATTGTGACCCCATAAGTATTGTTAATGCCAAAGTAATTCATGTATGGGTACATAATTAACAGCTATAGCCTTTTTGTTTTATCTTCATTAATTTTGTATCCCAAAAAGGCTTCAAACTGTCTCAGAATGCCACACAACACTGAGATGTCCTTTTCGGGATTTTTCTGGTACAAAAAATATCTGCAGATAAAACCAAGTTTTCTTGTTTACCATACCAATTATTTCTTTTCTGAGTCCCTTTTTTTCTTTGCCAGTGGCTCTAAATACTAAGCAAATAGTAGAAGGAAAAGAGGGCACCCTCTTTCCAGGTTCCTCTCTTCAAACACTGCTTAACAGAAAGGAACGCTTCCACTTTAATTCTTGCCTCAGATCCTTCATATATTCTTGTAATTAACCTGATTATTGTGTCAGGAAATTCAAATGCTTTCTTTGCATCAGGACCCACCAACAACCATGATATTTTCTTACTTTCTGCTTCCGTCTGAATTATCATTGCTCTGTTAATGTTAAATGTATGCATCCCTTCCACAATACAACATTAATCCATATTTGTCAATTTTGGCAACACCTTTGCCATTCTTTGAGGTTTTATAGATGTACACACTTTGTAGTCATGGTTTTAGAATTGAAATGGGTCTATATGAAGCTGGGTTTGATTTGGTCTTTACCATCTTTAGGTAATACAACTACCACAGCTTTCTCCCAAGATGTTGGTACTTCCCTTCTTTTAAAATACTGATAAACAAAATCTCCCAGTGCATTATTGCTGTCTTCCCTCCTAACTTTCAAGCTTCCATAGGAATACAGTCTCTTTCTGGAGACGTTCATTTGAATTGTTTATATGTCAGCTTTTTTATCTTGTTTCCTATCTCAGCTGTTCGTTCTTGAGCATTATCTCTATCCAACCTTGGCAATATTTGTCTTCTGTAAATATTTCCATTTGTGATCTTTCTTTATTTCCACATTTTTCTACTTGTATTCATTTTCATAATATGTTTGATATACTTATACCTCTGCAGATCTCTAGTTATTTGTATTGTTATAGGCTTCTTATGTTTGACAACGACATTTCTCCTTTCTGTTGTTTATGTCATTGTGCTAAATTTTTTTTTTTTTTTTTTTTTTTTTTTTGTGCTCTGGAATTATCAAAATATAGTTGCTTAAGAGCAATCTTTCTAAACTTGTGCATATTATACAAATACTCCGTCATTTTCTGTTTGGTGCTGCGGTAGCGTTGTCGCCTCACAGTCAGACGCTGTCCGGTTCGATTCTCAGCTGGAGCGTCTTCTGCATGGAGACATGCGAGAATGTGCATACCTTCGTTGAAGGTTGTGTGTCAGGGCTGGTAACTCAGCACGTAAAAATCAACTACCAATCATTAGCGGACCGGAGTTCCGCTGTGGTGACCCCTAACCGGGAAAAGCCGAAAGACACAACAACAACACTGTCATTTTCTGTTTAGCTGTCTGTAGTTATGGTTCTTGTTTTATGGATACGCCTTATTCAGTAATACTTCAGCTTGTAGCCCCTCTAAATAATTCCTATTACTTGTTGCATCACACATTTCTCTTTTTTTATTTCTACCATATTTTTAAAGTCTGTTTTTCATTTCATCCAGCTAACTAGCTATCACTTCTGAAGCAATTTCTATCTTCTATAATAACTTTCATATAATTTCCACTATCCATTCCTTAAATTCCTCTCATTTTAACATGTAGGTGGGAAAGTGCCAGTGTCTTGTTTTTACTTCATTACCCTGCAATTCTGTCCTTAGTTTTTTATCTGTACATGAAATTAAATAGTTATTGGATGTGTCAAAGCTTTCAGTTAAATGCCCATGTTCCTTTCAAACATAAGTTCTGTCCAGTATAGCCCAGTTATTGTGTCTTGGAGAATAACATGTATGTATATTCTGTCTTTAAGTTCCTACTACTGAATTCACTGTGAATTCTCCAATCAAAGGTTTTCATAAATGCCTTCAGAAATCTACCCTCATGTTGTATGTTCCTTTCTAGGTTCCCCCGATACATCATCAGAATTTCAAATCAAAGTTCCTGTCCTAACCTAAACTAACATTAAGGGTAGCCATGCTAAAGAGTATGTTACAGCCTGTGTTTCAGTTAAACTGATCAATGTCTGTTCTTTTCTTGTATCTATTCACTCCCAGCTTGTATGCTTTCAGAAAACCTTGACTTGTTGCCCTAAGAAAAAGTGCACTGGCTATCTTTAATGCATTTAATAGAACAGTGTACAATTTAGTTTTATTTGACGTATTAAGGCTGCTAGGGTGGCTGCTGTCCCTTAGCCACTTCCCATAATTTCAAACTGTATTTTTCATTGAACTGCTTGCCATTGTATGTTTTCAGTTTTTCGTTTCCTGTCTGCAAATAAAGTTCAGGACTTTTCAGGATTAATTTCTTGCACTTGCAGACAGCTTGTCTCCATGTAAAATCATTTTTTTCTCTCACAATGCTAACAGCTCTGCAGATTTGTTTGTGTCTTTTGGCTTTTTCTGGTTAGGGGTCGCCACAGAGGAACTCCGGTCCACTAATGATTGGCAGTAGATTTTTACGTACCAAGTTGCCAGCCCTGACGCACAACCTTCAACGAAGGTACGCCCATTCACGCATGTCTACACACACAAGACGCTCTAGCTGAGAATCAAACAGGGCAACGTCTTACTGTGAGGCGACAACGCTACCACAGCACCACCACCGCAGCTCTGCAGATGCATGAAGAAATATTTGTTTGTTTCATTCAGAACAGAATGTGCAACTGACTTTCAGCTGCAGATTTTTTTTAAATCCCACTGAGATCATTTGCTTAAGTAAAAAAACAAGCTAATATGTTTACGGATGCAAGAAACTCTACATTTAGTCATGGCTTTCATAATTTTGTCTTATTTTACAAGCTTACTTGCTTACATAAACACTTGTTTATGGCTTAAGCCTAGGGCATTACTGTAGGCACCCAACCTTGTAAAAATAAGTCTTAATTCTATGTATAGGATAATCTGTGCACTTTTGCACCACACCCCAGCAACCCAAGATTGCAGCATATTAACTTGTACTTACTTTTTTAATTGCAAGAAATACTGGAGAAAAGGTTGGACAAAAGCGTATGTTTACTTTATTATCTTTAACATACAGTGCAGTCACTGAAGACTTCCCCACATTTAAAATACCTCTGACCACACATGATACAAAACCGCTTTGCTTTGTAGCCTCCAATTTATATCCTGAAATGGCACACTTTTATAAAATAAAAAAAAAATTACCATGGCCAGAAGCAGTCACGGAGGCAAAGTTACTATATTAAGTAGACTAAGCGCTTTTGTTCTAATAACTTGGAGCCTTTTCAGAGTAAATGAACAATACACACCCACATCTTTTACAAAAAAAAATCACATGATCTCTAGCTCATTAATCAATTAAACACATTTAACTAGCAGCTAAAAATTAAATTTCTACCTACATTATTCATAAATATTCTTCTGTAAAACCTCTTCTCAAATACAATTAATGTCATTACTGTAAAAAAACAATTTCAGTATTTACTATTTTAGTGTTAATTTTTTTAAAAATTTTATGTGTCATTTGCACTGAATGTCGCTTGGTGTGTGTGGTTCTATATCCTGAAATGTTTTATACAAATACCAGTAAGAGTGAAAATTGTTTTGCTTGCAGCTACTCCTCCTTTTTACCCTTGTGTGTCCTTCCTGACATTAGTTGACATTGGTTATATGTTTTACAATCCATCCACAAGTTCAGTAAAGTAAACAGAAGTCCAGTCTTTCTCGGTCTTTTTTTTTCTTTCTTGTAAAACTGTATTTCACAAATGTGATTTGATGCTCTGTAGTCTCACATTTTATCAGTAATTTTAGTTTTGGTGGTCATCTTCCTGTTTGTCTTCATTTCACAGCACCAGACTCTGAGGTACTTCTGATTCTTCTAGTCAACTCTTCTGCATTTTATTGTCTCTTTCTAGCGTTTTCCTTTGAATCACTGAAAAAGGTTTCACTGGCAGTGTCTGTATTTTGTGTTGTCAGAAAAATGAAGCACGAGTCCCATTCTGTTTGCTGCCTCACTTAGTGTTTGTTACACTTTTTTCCCCCCTTTTTAGCCTGCTTTGCATCCAAAAATGTCTTCGATCCTCCAGGAAAAAATATTCTGAAGACATCTCTATGTACAACTTAAATCCCACAGCAGCATCTCTACATTCCTTGATTGTTGGGATAAATTTGCTGCTCTTCTGTCTGGTGTATGGTTAATAATCATTTCCACAAACTCGCTACTGTCTCCAGTTTTTAATACTTTGCCCTTCTGTCACAGATGTTCTTAGTGTTTCACTGCTGCAGTTTCACTGTTGCAGTTATCACATCTGGGTTATCTGCTTGCAGTAGCACTCAGTCAGCCTGATTAACAGTCTTGGGTCCTGCGTCAGTTGTTGTCTCATCTTCCATGACGTCAGGTCATCAGGGGTATAAAAGCATGCAGCTGACACCATTTTACCAGTCTTATTTGCCGTGCGGTGCCCAAAGCAGAAGCAGTTTGCAAGTGCCGGTCGGCCGACTCCTAAAATTTTCGTTTTCGAGTTTCAGAACCAAAGTCTTCAACTAAAGCTAAGTATCCCATTGGGGAAACGTTTTCTTGCTCTTAACAGATGTCAGTAAAAGTCAGTAATTGTATTTCTTTTAGAAAGCAAATACCTCATAAAGATTTTAATTCGTACTGTATTCCTTGCCTAGGCCCTGACCGTGACGTACCTCGCTATCGGTTTTGTGCCTTATTTAAAACAACAAGCTACTCGTCTGTATATTTACGCTTCTAAATATTTCTGTACTCTGTTCAGTTATCCAGATATGGCTTCGGTAAGCCACCGACATTCCGAAAAAATGCAAAGATAAAGACAGAGACAGGCCGCCTAGGTCCATAGCTGTCAACGATGCTTCTCCTAAGCTAGTTAACAGTTCGCCGGTACTCAGTGAGGTGCTTTCACAGCCCCTGATACCCGCTACTTCAGATTCGCAGGCCTCTACTGAGACCCTTTCGGAGTCTGGTATGCCGCGAGATGCTTCAGCTGTGGAAATTGTGGATGTCTCTACCTTGGATGGGTCTGGAGCCACTGTGCAGGCACCGGCTTCTGAGTGTGTATTCAGGCCTACTGACTTGCATATTAAACTGACGCCATCTTCTTCTTCAAGGCCTAAAACTCGATCCATGCCTAGAAAACCAACACTCAGACCGTATGGTCAGGCCTCTGTGCCTAAAAAACAAACAAGAATGGCTGAAGACCTTATTACTTTAATCAGGGAAAGTCAACCTTCCCCCTCTAAGAGACCTAGGACAGAATTTGGCTATGATTCTTCTGGTCAGGATTCTGAAATTTTTGTCTCTTCTGATGACCAGGATTTACCCCGATCTGCCTCTGAATATTCTGATGCAGAGGACTCAATTCCCTCTGCTTCCCCTCCAGAGGATTTCTCTTTTGGTGAAACCTTGCATACTCTTAGGGAGCATTTCCACTGGGAAAGCCAGGATTACTCTGATTCTAAAAAGAGGCTTAGGAATTTCTTAACTCCTGCCCCAACACAGGCCTTTAGCTATCCCCCCTGTACTGGACATTGTTGATGATGCCTTTGCAGAGTCTAGCTTAGCCCCTGACTCCTTACCTCCTGCTCCCAGAAAACCAGATAGATATTACAGGGTTCCTGACTCTCAAGTTCCTTTTTAAAAATCCTACTGCGGATCCTGAGACCATTTCACAGGGACCCAAGGGTGTAAAGGCTACAACTGCCAAAAATCCTACCCCCTTCTGATAGAGATTCCAGGGCGCTGGATAGATGGGGTAAGAAGGTATGCACTTCCGCAACCTTGGCCATTAGGGATTTAAATTGCCAGTTTCATATGTTAAAGTATCAGCAGCACATTATTGGATTGCTTATACAGAAAATGATGTTGATTCCTGACTGTTGAAAATAAGGATTTACAGGATTTAATGCATTCTGCTGAACAAGTTGGAAAACCTACTTTGCAATGTGGTTTTGATTCACTAGAGGCATCTTGCAGGGTTGTTGTTACTGGGTCTGTACTTAGAAGGCATGCTTGGCTTAAGGAGCAGTCTTTGCCAGATCAAGTTAAAAGCTAAATTGTTGGATGCTCCCTTAAACCAGGACCGCCTGTTTGGCAACAAAGCAGAAGAAGATGGAGGAAAAGGCTAACAAAGCACACCAAATACATGCTTGGATTAACCAAAACCAACTCGACATCTTAGCCATCTCCGAAACCTGGCTAAAGCCCCATATTGCAGACTCTGAAATAATACCTTGTGGCTTCCATTTGCACAGAAGTGATCGATTTAAATAAAAAAGGTGGAGGCTCAGCTCTAATCTACTCTAACCTTCTTTCCTGTATCCCTCTTCAAACCCCAACTCCACAATTCAAAAATACTGAACTAACAGCTAGTCTCCTTCGTTTGAATAAACATAAGAATATCTGCATTATTTCTCTATATATCTCCCCAGGCGAAAATATCTCTACCCTCGAAAATATTCTTTATTGGGCCTCAGCTGAAATAAAATATGAAACCTATATTCTAGGGGACGTTAACATTGATTGGAACAAGATTAATACACTTACTCCCTCCCTTTCAATCAACCTCACCCAAGTAATCTCCTCAATCACCCGACCTAATAAAACCCATCCCCCTGGATCCACAATAGACTGGATCCTAGTCTCTCACCCAAACAAAATAACTCTCTCTGGCACTATCCCAGACTCCTTTAGCGACCATCTCCCTGCTTTCATTTACCGTTCAGCAAATTCCACCCCATATCAACACCTTTACTTACCCACCCGCAACCTCAACAACTTCAACCCCACAACTTTCTCAAACATTTTTAAACAAATTAATTGGCAAATCCTAAATACTCTCCCCCTCGACAAAGCTGTAGAACATTTCAATTCTGTCTTCCTAAACACTCTCAACTCCCAGGCCCCTCTAAGAAACAAAAGAGTCAAAGCTAATCCAGCCCCATGGCTCTGTAAAGAAACAAAACAAATCATGTACCATAGGGACAATTCCTGGAAGCTTTACCAGAAAAATAAAATGCCCACTACCTTGCTCAAATACACTCAACTAAGTAACCAAGTAAAAAAACTAGTTACCTTGGATAAAAAAAACTATTATAACAAACTCCAGTCCAACAACAACAAGAACCCAAAGCAATTCTGGAAATCAGTAAATTCCCTTCTACATCCAGGGTCCAAAAACAATCCCTGCCCTGACCCAAGTATAACTGACACTGAGCTGAGCTCTCTTTTCAACTCATTTTTTTTACTGAATCCATAGCTAACCTAACCAAAACCTTCCCTAACAACAATCCTCTCAACTCTCACTCTTCAACACACAACACCCCAAACAACTGTCCCCTTAATTTCCAGCTCAAACCAGTTTCTACCATTACTATAAAAAGGCTCTTATCCAAATTAAAGCCATGCTCTAATGCCCCTGACAACATACCCTCTTCCTTCCTCAGATGTGCTGCCGATGGTATTGCTGTCCCAATCAGTATCCTAATAAAC
>NC_056750.1:610229403-610262609 GCF_019279795.1 Protopterus annectens | reverse complement strand
AATCCGAAGTATAAAAAACGTACTTTATTCACTAAATAATAAATGTTAAGTGTTTAGTCACTAAAACTTAATCAAAACTACCATTCACACTACTCATTTCACTTTTATAATGCTTTATAAATAAATACCTAACAATTATCCAATTAAAATCATTAATAAAAAAAAATCTCTAAAAGGGCAATACCATAATGTTCCACATAAAAAGGACCAAACAATTTAAACAATATAATTATGCATTCATCATACATTCTACATTAAATGTTAAAAATGGTTATATTACAGTTCAAGTTGTCACAGCCTTAGTACAGATAAAATAGATCCACTGTCATTAAGCCCTGGTGGGCTCATAACATTTAGCATTAATTGACATTTTAACTCACATTTATTCAAGTGCTCCTCTGCATTAAATCCCCTTTCATCACTTTGCATTTGTTCCAAAATAAAGAATTTAAACATGAGTGGGAAACAAAACTAAATGCTTATACAAGGCATTAGGGTTTTTGGCCATCTTAAAATCTCTCAAAGGTTCATAAATCCTCTCTTTGATCTTCCTACTGGTTTTTCCCACATAGAAGGCCAAACAGTTTTGGCAGCAAGCAATATACATCACCCCTCTGGTTTCACAATTATAATACCCTAGTGCTTTATATGTTTTATCATTAATAATAATACTGCCCCTGTTCATTAAATGGGGGCACTGGGAGCATCTACCACACTTAAAAACACCCTTGGACTATCCATTATTTTTATATTTTTCGCCTTTCTTTTTTTTTTTTTTTCCATAATAAATTTTTATTGAAATATATTTTCCAAAAACATTACAAAAATACAATAAACATCACACACATAATACACTATAACTACTACAAACCATTTATACAATATCTACATGAAATGCTTCCTATATTTAATATATTCCTAAAATCAGTATCATGCTAATATAATATTGAAGACCTTTTCCCATATTTTCGGGTTATTAATATTTTTGTTAGTTTGTTTCAGAAGTAATTTATGTGCTAGTATATGCTTTATAGCCACAAGCTTAAAATTATTCCATGATGTCTTATGTGGTTCTAGCCAATTTGTGGCTATATAGAGTTTCATCAGCAAAAAATATTCATACAAATAATAGTTTGCGATCTGGAAAGCTCTCTTGGAGGAATGTGTAGAATCATAAATTCCCATGACAGTGTAGAACTTTGATAACCCATCTTTTGCAGTTGCACTTTAAGAGAGTTCCAAAGTTTATATACGCATTTACAACTCCAGAACATATGAAGAAGATCCGCTGTTTGATCTGCACAGTATGGACAAATTGGAGAATTCCTAGGGTTAAATTTATGTAATCTAAGATGTGTGTAATATGCATTGTTCCAAATCATCAATTGCGTGTACATCAGTTTCTGAAAAGAAACTGATTTCCTAGTTATATCAATTGCTTTTAATATCTGCTTGTCTGTTACTGTTACTTCTTTTACCCAATACTCTGAAAGCAAAATTTTGTCCTGAAATTTCAAATCCTTAATTAATTTATATGCAGTTGCTATAAATTTAGTGTCTTGTTGGATAGCTTGCCACAATTCAGAGCACTTATCCACAAATCCGGCTGCAGGTTTAAAGTTCCTAAAGTAGCTCAAGGCAAGTTCTTTAACTTGTCTCATTATAACAATGTAACTTCTAGGTAGATTCATTTCCTGTCTAATTTGTAAAGCCGATAAGTCAAGTTTATTAAAAACATCAAATAGAGTCAGATTAAGTATTAATGGAAATTTGCTGAGATCGATCAGCTGATTATTTAGTTTAAAATTAGGATTCCTGTGGAAAGGTTGAAGAACCATCATATATTCCAATAAATCTACGGACTGAAATAAAGTTTGCAAAGATGAGACACAGGTTATTATGTGGTCCATGACCCCATATTTTATCAGACTAATTTTGTCCATAAAGGGCAATGCTTTAGGATTTATTTTCCTATCCAAAATATGCTTATGATTCAAGACCACCCAAGTTGGTATCCATTTTGTATTCGTTACATCATAATTAGCAATTCTTAACATTTTATTAGTGTTTACAATCAAATAATATGCTTCAAAGTTTGGTAGCTCAAGTCCCCCTCTTGTTTTAGGGGTCATTAATTTCTCATAAGATATTCTAGTTCTTTTTGGGTTCCAGATAAATTTAGCTAGATCTTTATGCATTTGTTTAAAAACTGTTTTTGAAATTGATAATTGGGCAGACCTAAATATGTATAACATTCGTGGTAGTATATTCATTTTCACTATTGATACTTTTGCTAATACCGGTAGTTTTAAATTCTTCCATCTGTCACAATCAGCTATTATGTGTTCCCATACTCGTTTAACATTATTGTTATAAAAGTCCTTATTATCCGTAGAGAAGTTGATACCCAAATATTTAATATTTTCTTTACATGTTAACTTCCCCATCAGGGCCATTAGTGAAAAGGTTTTGGGGTTCTTAATGGGAAGATATTCGTTTTCTGTAAGTTAATTTTATAATTAGAAACTACTGAAAATTCCTTTATGAGCTTTAATATCTTTTCACTGTCTGAAATTGGGGTTGTACAATAAATAATAAGATCATCGTGAATGCTGACATTAATATTTTATTCCTATAAATTATTAGTGCATTATGATACAAATTTTGCTTGATATATAAAAATAGGGTTCTAGATATAGGTTAAACAATAAAGGGGACATGGGACAACCCTGACGAGTACCATTTTTAATCTGTATTCTGTTAGAATAAGTCCTATTGATGTATAGCGTAGTGTATGGATTACTATATAATATTTGTAGTATCTGAATGAATTCTTGGGGCAAGTTAAAATAGGGTAACACATCAAACAAAAAATTTATGTCTACTCTATCAAATGCTTTCTGGGCATCTATTATAAGAGCATAGATATTAAAGTTGTTTTTTTTAGCATACGTCATCATATTATGTAGTGTAAGTGTGTTATCGCTGGTTTGTCTAGTTGCCATAAATCCAGCTTGTTCCTTAGAAATTAGATATATCAAAACCTTCTTTAGTCTTGATGCTATAATTGATGTTAAAATTTTCATAGCCACATTCATTAGTGCTATTGGTCTGTAATTATCTGGGTTAAGGGGATCCGAATTGGTTTTATGTATGAAAATTGTTTTTGACGCATTGAGGTGGGGGTCACTAATTTTATTTTTAGTTATATAATTAAATACATGAGACAATTCTTTTCCCAAACTATCAGCAAACTCTTTGTAAAATTCAGCTGTAATACCATCAGGCCCTGGCGACTTATGTACTTTCATATGTTGAATTGTATATACTATTTCTTCTTTAGAAATAGGCTTAATCAGGTCACTTTGCAGGCTCTCTTCTAATTCTGGAAAGTTAATTTTTGCAGAAAACTTTTATTCTGGTTATGTAGAGACCTATCAGTTTGCCCCTCATACACCTTAGTATAGATTTTCCCAAAAACATCAACAATATCCTCAGTTTTAGAATATATTGTGTCGTTATACTGAATTTGCGAAATATATCCAGTTGTTTTTGATTGATTTATAATCCTTGCCAGTGCTTTTGATGGTATTTGAACATTATTAGCATATTTCACTAAACACCTATGTTCTTGAAGTGTTAATTTATTATTATGAAGCAAAAGAGATCCCTTTGAAGCTTCAACATTTCCTCCTCAGTTTGAGTGTTAAAATTCTGAATCAGCTCATTATCAAGTTGTTTTATTCTTATTTCTAGTTTTGAATATCACTATTATGAATTTTCTTATAATATGAGGCTTTTTGTATAAGAAATCCTCTAATTTGAGCTTTAGCTGTCGCCCATTCAATGTCAGGGGTATGTTTTGGAGCTTCAAGCTATCTGTAAATTCTTTCAAATATTTTATAATTCCATCTGCTATCTCTTTTTACTTAAAAGATTTGGGTTGAGTGACCAATTATAACCCCTATGCCTTCTTGTGTCTTTTAAATCTTTAGAAAATTTTAACGAAATTTTTGAGTGATCTGATAGATGACAGTATGTATAACCACCACTGGTTCTAAATTCGTTAGTGCTTTAGATATCAAAAGTAATCTATTCTAGCCCACATTTTGTGGCATGGTGAATAGAAGGTATATTTATTTGCATTATTAATATCTTGTGAATATGAAAAGGGGTCATATAATTGAAAATCTTCCTTAAAATCATTTAATGCTATCCCGGCCTGCTTATTAAATGCTCTCTGTGGACAAGACCTATCCAACTTTGGATTTTGATAGGTATTCCAGTCCCCACCCACAACAAAATAATAACCATCATATTGTGTTAATATTGGATATAATGATGCTATGAAACTGTGTTGATCATTGCATGGGGCATATATATTCAAAAGTAGGATAGGTTTATCAAATGCATTATCCGATAAAATCACATAACACCATCGCCCATTTGGATCCACTTTGGAGTCTAAAATCCTATCTTTGTATTGGGTTTTGATAATTATAGCCACTCCCGCACTGTTTGTCTTACCTTCCCCCTTTCTAACAGCTGTTTAATGGATCTATTCTTGTAAAAATCACTCAATGTTTTTTTATCCACCTTTTTTGTCCACTTCCTTACTTCATGAAAAAATTGGGTCTATATTAGAATCGCGAAAGTACAAATTCATCGACACATAAATGTCAAAATCCTAACACAGCGAAGAACGAAAAAATTGAATTCAGAATGCCGAACATCCTTTTCTTGGCCAGCAGGGTGATTGTGGGGATGAGGAAATAAATCTTTTTCCCCACTGTAGTGCGGTCTCAGAGTTGGTATATTTAAGTAGGGGGGATGCAGGGGGGCTTGCCCCCCTGCAAAAATGTTTTAAAAAGTGTTTTGCATTAGGTTTGTTCCGTTAGGTTTACCTTATCTGTGTGGTGCTGTTGCTTCCGGGAGTACGTTCGACATTGTCATTTTCGCTTTTTTCATACTGCGCTGTTTTCGGACTTCGACATTTATGTGTCGATGACTTTGTATTTGCAAAAGTAAGCTTTCGCAATTCTAATATAGACCTGAAAAAATCCCCCAGTTTCTCTCTAATATTCTAATGATGTCATAACTCTCCAGGGAAAAGGTGGTGACAAACAGTCTACCATCCTTAGATTTACTTGAGTTGCCAGACCTTGTCCCCTCATTATCCTTATTAGTGTTGACATCCAAATTATTTATAATGTTATCTAACAGGGGTTTACGTATCCCATTTTTTTTTTCTTTTTAGTACAACCTCATTCCTAATTTCCTTTAAGAATTCCATGGGATAACCTCCATTTCTAAACAATGAAATCACATAACCACATTCTTCCTCAAATGTTTCATTCACTGTAACCACTCTCGCTGACTTCACTAACTGGCCTTTCACTACTGCCTTTTTCTGGTACCTAGGGTGCCAGCTGCCATAGTGAAGGTAAGTGTTTTAAAAGGTAGATTTCCTATAAATGTTTGAAAAGTATCTTTTATACTGTCTGTCCTTAACCAACTCGCCATCCAAAAAGGTGATTTTTGTCAAAATCATATTGGTGTGTGAACATTAAAAGCTGTCATACTTTTGATATAGTCAAAAAATTCCTTCAATCTTTCTTCTGAATCCACCCATAAAATAAAAAGATCATCCAAAAAATGTGTTTAATAGGCCCAGGAGTGTGCAAACCTACTTCCTAAAATGAATTTGATTTTCTACCAGGCCATTACTAGATTAGCAAAGACCAGGGGCAGATGCTGCCCCCATTGCTACTGTGTTTTCTGCTTAAAAAACTGACCCTCAGAAATCAAGTAATTATTCTTCAATACCACTTCCATGAGACGGATGACTCACTGAACCCTATCTGTATTTAAATCACTTGTATGAAATAACATTTGTTCAAACCACTCTAAACCTAAATCGTGTGGTATAACAGACTATACATTATTAACATGTAGGGTTACTAAAATAGAAATTTCCACATATTCTAAATAATTAATCTTTGTCAAAAATTGCCAAGAATCCCTACATATTTGGGGGACCTTTTGGACTGAACCTTTTACTGTTACATCAATAAATTTACTTATATAATGTGTTTTGGATCTGTTTGAGTCTCCTATCGGTTAAAAGGGCTGATCCGACATGGATTTATGCAACTTGAGTACACCAAATATTCTGGCAATAACTGGTTCAGTATTTTCCATAAAATCATGTTCTTGTTGCGTAATACTACCTTCCATCAATAAATCAAATAGATTCATACCTGTTCTAGCATAAACTATATTAATTTCATTCCTAGATATTTCCACATATTCATCCCCTAATAATGTATTCATTCTATCACTGTATTCCCCAAAATCCATTATTACTAGCCCACCCCCTTTGTCCGCCTTCATTACTCTGATAGTAGCGTCATTACATATTTCTTTTAAACACTTTACTTCCATTCCAGACAAGTTATAAAATTTATTTATAGTCGGACCAGTGAGCAACTTCCTAATGTCCCATTCACACAATTTCTCATGTACACTTATGATGTTATTCAGTGGGGATTGGAGGTACTTGATTTTTGCAACCCCAATCCACTTCCATCAATATTAGGGTTATTAATTTCATTCTCATCATTATTATTATTACCAAACCATACAGCAACATTTAACTTGCGTACATATAGCTGTAAATCAATCAAGCTATCGGCTAGACCAGCTCATCTAGCTGGAATAAAATTCAACTATTTAGCTAATTCATCAGCATGAAAGGTATTAAAGCATTTGTCCGTGTAGTTATAAAGAAAAAAGTCTCCAGTTGTATTACTCTGTGCTAAAACAACCATTTGAACCATCTGTTGCGTTCATCTCCTTGAGTTCTTGTTGTTGTTCCCATAATATTGTTTGGGCCGAGCTCCTTGTTGAACATAATTCTCTTCCTGACCCACTTGTTGCTGCTTGTATTTCTCTAAGGAACCATCCTTATGCCTCATGAGTGGTCTTTCAATCCTGCGGTGGTGGGAAAGATATTCTGCCACTGGGGCCACCCTTGCTGAGATCTGTTTGCATCCCCTCTGAACAACAAGTGCAGCAGTTACTTTGCCCTAACCCCCCCCCCCACCCAGGGGAGTCACCCAGAGACACTCTACTTCATGACTGGCCCCCCCAGTCTTCTGTATGCCTTTCCCCTGACTCCTCTAATATGTCAGTTTCTAAAGAAAGCCAACTGGTCGAAGAACAGAATAATCCTCATTGTCCTGTTCTGGCCTTGACAAGTCTAGTTTCCCTTCCTTTGGCCTCATCTACTTCAGAAACCCTGGATACTGGACCCAGCTCCAGACCTGTTGTCCCACCCGGAGACAATGGTTCATCCGAATCTTCAGCATCTCAAGCTCACTGTGTGGCTTTTCCAGTTCCCATGATTGCCAGGCATTCCTCCCTCACTTCCCCGGTCCAACGCAACATTCTGGCCTACCACAAGCCTTCACTAGAAAATTGTATCATAACAAATGGATACAATTTGCTAAATGGTCACGTGTCTGTAATATTGACCCATATGCGGCACCTATGGGCAAAGTTTTAGACTTCTTAGCCTTACTCTGAGTCTGCCTCATCAGCTTCTATCATTTGGGTGCATCTTGCTGTAATATCTAACTTCCATATTAGTTTCACTGGTTCATATCTTATGTCTCATAAACTTTGTAAAGCCTATTTGAAAGCAACCTTAATGCTCAGGCCTCCCTGTAAACAGTAAACAGTACTGCAGTCTATCATTTCTTTCCCCCCTTTGAACCTTCAGCCACGTGTGACTTAAAGTTCTTGTCCTGGAAAACCTTATTTTTGATAGCTATCACTTCGGCCAGGAGAATATCGGAAATTCAAGCCTTGTCCTGCAAACACTCCCCCCCATTTGATATTTCATAAGGACAGGGTCTCCCTCAGGACAAATCCTTTTTGCCAAAGGTTGTTTCAGAGTCAAATATTAATCAATCCTTACATCTCTTAATCTTTTTTCCTAATTTTTCCAACAAGGGAGAGTACTTTGTTTACAACAGAAAGGGACTTCACCCACCACATCCTGTGAAAGCTCATTCAACAAGAGTTGTAGCAGCTTCTGCAGTTTTTCATTCCAGAGCTTCCTTAGATGATATTTGTGCATCAGCTACATGGGCATTTCCTCATACCTTTATTACTCATTACAAACTGGACCAGGTCTCAAGGGGATGTGCATCATTCAGTTCGATGGTGCTCAGGAATATTCTTCCATGAGACCTCCCAAGATTCAGGTAGCTAGGGACTCTGTCCCACAGTCAAGGATTATGTAAAGATTGACAACAGCAGATAAAGAAATTATGTCTTACCATAATATTCCATCTGTGTTGGAGATCGTCACTAATCCTTGACATTCCCACCCTCCTTCCCCCTGCATTAGAACTCTTGGTGGACTGAATATTCCCAAGAACTGGCTTCATAATAGGGACACAGATATGGTCTCTTATCTATTAATCCTTGTCTGTCATTATTGTAAGCAAACTCGATCTGAGGTAATTTAGTGAGGACCATCATGGGTAGAGCCTAGCTCGAGAGGTTTTGGAGGGTGCGGAGCTGGAATAATGGCTGAATCAGTTCCGGAGGCTCGGAACAGAGTCCCATAGTCAAGGATTAGTGAAGATCAACAGCAAAGATTGAATGTTATGGTAAGGCATAACTTCTTTTTTTGTTTTTGTTTCATCTTTTGTAGAGCAATCTGTATTGTATTTTTACAGTATGGCTGCTCTGCTTAACCAATTTGTTAACCAGATAAGTCAACTAGTCCTTCTCAGATCCTTTTCATCCACAACCTGGGCTACAAGGATGAATGTTAAGGTAATATATGTGGACAGTTTAGAGTACTAGTTGACCTGTTGTTCAGTAAGGGGGAGCTGTAGTAGGCTGAGAAAATCCATGCAGACTTGGGGCGAGCACTCTCCACAACAACTAAATCTAATGATAAAAAACATTTATATCCATCACTTTTAAGTGGAATTTAACCTGTTTTGGTGTTGTCATTTCAACTAGATGACTTCCTAAGATTTGCTGACAGTGTCATATAAGTTACTTGATAGCATCAGAGGAAAATTTGACACTGTGGTCAACAGACCAATATGCCACCATCTTCCTCCTGTTTATAGCAATTATGATTGCATCGTGACACCTTGTAAACTTTGAGACTTTAAAAAGTCTGACAGTTTACAAGCTATGACAGATTGTAAATAGTCTGTCACCATTTTGAAGGTAGTTTAACTGCATTAAAAAAAAATAACAGGTTGACTGAGTTTACAAGCTGTGTGTAAGAGGTATCACTCACTTAATGAGAGATTGTAATGTTTCAAAGTTTTTATTTTTTTTTTTAAGGGCCTACACCGTCTGTAAGTTGAAGAAAAAATAGCAAACCTCTCCCTCGAAGGTTGATCCCAAAACAGGAACAAAAGTGATATAGCGACAAATTGGAGATCAACCACCACATAAAAAACGAAATCTTTATTGAAATAAAAGAATGAGCGCTTTTGCGTGCATCCAGGGGCACGCTTCTTCAGATTGAATACAAAATCAAACTGTCTCTCTGTATATATAGCACAACTGCAATTGATTGCTTCTAATCAATCAATTTAAATCTTAATTAATTCATTAATTAACAAAGACATTTCTCAGTGCATTACTAAGGTATCTCAAGCATTGAGCTTATAAAGTGACAAACAGAAACTAACAGACAAGAAACAAAATACAAATTATTGCACCATATTCTAGCTATCAGATAGCTATATTGCTACTTAAGAAAAAACTACTAAAATTGTCAAAACCTATATATCCAATGATATCTAAAAAACATTTTCTAAAACATGTATATATATAAAAAACTGACTTCCAAAAATTTTAAAAACCATACAGGTTTTGCAAGATAATATATATGTATATGCTATATGTATGTTGCCTGACCATTTTATTTACTGTAAAAGATATAAATATATGTTAGTGCACTTGATTATATAAATATGAGGATACATGTAAAGGAAATAATAAATATTGTTGATATTTAAAACAACCCATACCAACTGACCTGACAATTAAACTAACAAATATAATGAATATGTTAAAAAATTCATATAAAATATAGAGTAGCCCATGAATTATATACATGAAAACATTTCTTAGTATAAACTGTAATGAGGTGCATTAAGCAACCCCTCATGGAACTATAATACATTCTTAATCATCTAAATATCATGTAGAAATAAAGGTGCATATAAATTGAAAAAGGCATGTAAATATATATATATATATATATATATATATATATATATATATATATATGAATAAATAAATATATGAATGAATAAATAAATGAATGAATAAATAATAAATAAACTGGTTGATGTATACAAAATTTGTCAAATTATTAAAACTATTTAAAATGTTGACTTGTATTGTGAATTAAACAATATCAAAGTTATGAAAAGATGGTAAGATAAGAGCACTGAAAAGGAAACATACTCTATGCATGTGGAGTATGTGTGGGCACTACTAAAATGTAAATAATTGTTAATATTTCCGTTTCTTTAAAAAAGATCTAATACTAACATACGTATTCAGACCTGGATAATTTTGTGCCCTAAACCTAAAAATCCAATCTAATCACTCACTTAATGAGAGATTGTAATGTTTCAAAGTTTTTTTTTTTTTTTTTAAGGGCCAACACCGTCTGTAAGTTGGTGCCTGGCTGGGTGCCCTGTTCACCTCCCTTCCTACTATACTGGCATCATGAAAGGATGGCTGCATAGACAACACCCAGTGGCCAGCCATCTCTCATGCTTTGTATATTTGTTGAGTTTGTGGTCACAGTGTTAGACCTCTTGACTGGTCTTTTGAAAGTGTATATAGCATTTGCATATTACCCTTTGTACTGCATTATACTGCTCTGTTTGTCTTTCTTCTAAAACCGTTGTAGTTGTCAGCAAGGGCCAATCATTCCATTGATTTTTACTTAATTGCCATAAGTCCTTTTTGAGTATATGTTAGAGATTTAGGGCATATACAAGTGCCAGAATTTTTTAGGTTGCATGGGATCAATGAGGTTGTTTGCTATGATAGAGCCTAGGCCAGCAGTCTGATTTTTCATTTCAGACCAGTAGTTTTTTTAAATGCAACTGGCAGTTCATTTGCTTGTCTCAGCACTTTTCTCTACATCCCCAGGTAGCAGACTGAACATTGAAAGAAATTAACATGGTGCAAACTGATTTATTTACAGGAATCTTCTGCCTTTAAACAGAGATGGATGTGAATCAGATACAAGAGTATGCCAGGATGACTAAGTAGATGTTGCAATATAATTATTGTATGTGAGGCAGGTTGTTAATCTGTATTCTTTTTACTTACAGAGCAAGCCTCCTCCTCCCCCACCAACTAGCTTTCCCAAGATTCCTCAGCCTGTGTCTTCAGGACCTGGAAGCCTTCCCGGTAGCGGAGCACCCCCTGTGAATGTATATTCAAGGAGAACAGGCAAGTAATTAGATTTTAGTTCCATATGTGGTATGTTTACGTAACCTCCTCCACATAGTATAAATCAAGTTCATGTACATAAAAGTGTAGTAGATTACTTTCCAGAAATTTATATTTCAGTGACCAGTTTTTTATTTCTTGTATGAATACTTCCCATGCGCCTTGATGTTGAGTTGCGTGAATACTTCCCTTGTGCCCTGATGTTGAGGAGTAAAATATCTGCACTTTCCACTGACAGCCAGACTATATTCGAATTTTGGGTGTGAAGTGACAGGAGGGAATAGGCAGCCTCTGACCTGCTCACCACTCTTAAAAGGGATGCATTTCTATTACACCATCTTCTGGAGGAGGTTGTAGGAAGGTAAAAGCAGCTCTCATTTGGAGATGCGGGACAAGACCACAGTAGCAAATTGGGAGCACACAAGAACATACCAAAATGTGCACACTTATGTTTATTTGTATGCTTTTGCTGTGTATTATTGTCTACATATATCATTTAGTATTTGTTATTTGTAACAGTTATTTGTAACTGCAGTTTAAATGCTGTGTAGCAGTAGGTATCCTAAGTCCTTTTAAATGCTGTTCAATAGGAGATTTATTGCTTCTGCTTTAACTATTTCTGTTCTTACCTTATTTAGTATTAAACAATGTTTTATTTATTGTATAGCTTTACTATGGATTGTATTATAATATGATCTGAAAAGGACTGTCAGGTGGTTGTTGTGACCAATGAAGGCCCTCGGACGAGCACACCTTGGGTAACAAGTCAAATAGGCACTGGTTATTTATAGCAGGCAGGCAGAGACTATGCAGCAGAAGTGTAACTATGACTTATGCCAGTAAAGAAAAGTGTCCTGGTAGCAGAAAATGAGAGGTATGCATGTTGTAGGCAGGTGATTTACTTTGTTGTACGTTGAGGTAAATGTTTGAGTTCAGATTAGACTTTTAAGGGTTAGTCATGGAGTGTTAAGGTTAGAGAAGGAGTTTTATAGTAAGGGTCTGAATTTTAGAATTTTTTTCAGTTTTAGAATTTGGCTAGAGACAGTCTTTGGATTAGTGTGGGGGGTTAGGAATAGGGTTAAAGATGGAGTTTTAAGATTATGGACAGGGGGTTAGGGATAGAATGTTAAGGCTATGAAGGTGGATTTAGGATTAGTTTTAGGGAATGAGCTTTAGGATCAGTGAGGGAGATGAGGTTTAAAGATAGAGATTTAAGGTTAGGGACAGGGGTTTTAGAAGTATTGCTAGGGATGGAGTCTCAGATTTGGGGCATGAGTTACTGCACTGAGATGGTATCATATACTTAACAGTGAGTGGGTGTAACCCGCATGCCCATTCTAGAAAGTACAATGTACAAGGAAGTTTCTCTTGTATGCTATAAGTAACCATCAATGACCAATAAGTAGATGGCTATGGCTAAAGAAAAGAAAAAGAAAATGCACACACAGGGCCTCTCATGATATTGTGAATACAGGTTTCCTCTGAAGCTGATGGGGTGAGGTAAGTGGGACTTGGGAGGCAAATTTGCAAGTTAGTGGAAGTGCCACAAAAATGATTATTTATGCAAGCGTGCATGTTTGTTTACTGGGTTGTAGTACTGATCCAAATCTCCAGATCACAAACCAAATTAGTACACTTGTGTAAGTAAACTTACCATAGAGTTTTTTTTTTGTTTTTTAATTCTTACATCACTGGTGTTTCCTCATTCTTTATTGTAACTTATGCATTTCACTGTCAAATTGTAAGGGTGTAGGTTTTTTAAATTACATCTTTACTACTGTTTTATTTGATGTTATGTAACTCACTGGAACTAAAAGACAGGTTTGGATGCTAATCCCTTCAGAGCTTTTATATCAGCTGAGCTGTGAGACGATACTGCTAAGAAAACCAAAAAATAAGTAAACAATTAAATAAATGTCCACACCCTGGAATAAAAACACACCAAAAAGAAGAGGGAGGGAGTTGCTACTGCAACAGTGATTATTTGGGCATCTACTCGTATGCTAAGTTCACTTACACAACTTAACTATGTTCTTCATATTGATCACTGCTGCAGTAGCTTAAGCTATATGGGAAGATTAACTAAGAGGTGGAGCCCCTGGAGAATGGTCTTTGCAAAACCTGATGTGGACCTGGAACCTTAAGGAATCCAGCTTGTAGTACGTTGTAAAAATAGTTACAGATGACCCAGTTGCTGTTTGTAGAGTAATTGTAAACTCCACCCCTTTCCAAAAAGCCATAGATGAAGCCAAGGCTTTGGTAGAATGTGCCTTGACCCTGCCTGGAATATTTTTTTTTTTTTTTTGTGGTGGGAATAACAAACTGTAATAGCCTGAGACAACCATTTGAAAATAGTCTGCTTTGACCCAGGTTGTCACTTACCTTCACAAGGCACGAACAACTTATTGGAAGTTGTTAAAGATTTTGTTTTGTCAAGGTAGTATCAAAGTTGTTTGTGAGCATCCAGGGTGTGAATTATCCTTTCTTTCCCTCATTTTGTAGTTCAGGAAAGAACACAGAGTTTGGCTTAAACTAAACTTTGATACCTCTTCAGGCATAAAAGGAGGATTATTTTGCAAGGACACCCTTTTGCTTTGGAAAATAAGATAAGGTTGACTCACCATAAGACCTTGCAACACATACTCTACTTGCAGAGGTCCGAACAACAAATAAAACTGTTTTCCTTTTTAAGAACCTCAAGTCAGCCAGATGAGCTGGTTCAAATGAAAAAAGTGTTATTTTTATAACACAAAATTAAGATCCTAAGGAAGAGCCACTGGTTTTCTTGGAGGTCTCTTATATGCAGTACCACCTTTCAAAAAAATTGAAATGGGAATGCCTTGAAATAGGGTAATCCAAGGGCAGACATGCTGAAATGGCCAAAAAAATGGACCTAGATAGTAAGACGGTCAATAGGAAAGTAACTTGCAAAAATATTGTAAAATCAGAGAACACTAGTTCTGAATGGGTGCTGGTTATGTAGATGACACCAAGTAGAAAACCTTTTCCATTTGCTAATACGGTGTATGATTTTCTCACAGTAGGCTTTCTTGCCTCTCCAAGTACCTGCAGTCCTCATGCATACATACATTCTCAGTATCCTGTCATCCACGCAGTCAGTTGAAGTTGTTTGAGGTCAGAATGTATCCCAACACCTCTGCTTTTGTATGAGTAGATCCAGTCTGTGAGGAAACCTGTGGTAATTGCCCCTGGCCAGTTCCAAAAGAAGGGGAGAACCACTGTTGCCTGGGCCAGAAGGTAGTTACTACAGTGATCTTGGGGGATTCCTTCTGTATCTTCAGAAGTACCCTGGAGGTCAGTGGAAAGGGTGGAAAAGCATAGAGGAGCATTCCTGTCCAAGGAAAAGAAAAGGCATCCATCTTCCAGGCATTCTAGAATGGAGTCCTGTCACAGAATTTTTCTGGTTGATTGTTTAGAGAGGAGGCAGAAAGTCTGTTTGAGGAACTCCCCACAGACTGATCAATTCTTAGAAGACCCCTTGATCTAGTTTTCATTTGTTAGAGTCTGGCTTTGTCCTGCTCAGCTTGTCTGCCACACAGATTTGTTCTGATGAAATGTTGGAAGTTTGTAGAGTGAGATTGTGCTGTAAAGCTATATCCCATTCTAACATGCAAAGGGGGTAAGACCCGGTTCTCTGTTGCTTTTTTATGTACCACGGCACTGTGTTACTGTACATAACAATTTGATGTTGTCCTGGGGAGCAAAGGTCATTCAGATAATTGAGTACCTTGATAAGGGCAAGCATCTTTTTTAAATTTATGTACTCATGTCTGTCTTTGTTGCCCCAGATACCTTGCACTTTTGTTCCCCCTGAGACTTTTACCCAAGTAAGGTCCATGGCATCTGCAGTGACTGCTTTTGAGCAGGAAGGGAGAAAGGGGACACCTGGCTTTAGGGATGTTTAATGTTCCCACCGAGTGATTTTTCTTCTCATAAATCACAGAACTGTAACCTGAAAAAGTAATGGGAATTGGTGCTGGGACCAAGGAGACTTCAGCTACCATTGTATTTTTTTTCATGTGGAGTCTTGCCAGAGGTATCATGAGAATTATAGATGGCATGTGACCCAGAATCCTGAGCTATTTCCTCACAGTGACTAAAATCTAAGTGGAAAAACCTTGAAATAAATCTAAATATAGGTTTATTTTCTTCCTGTGGAAGAAAAGATCTTTGTACTGATGTGTCTGGCAGACACCCCATGAACACAGTCCTGTGGTTAGTGTCAAAAAAGACTTTTGAATGTTCTCTTAAAATCCCAGGTTGCATAGGAGAGATCTCAACCAAATGAGAGATTCCTGACAATTTGAGAGAGACTGTAAAGATAACCATGTCATCTAAGTATGGAAAAATGTGGGTAGTTTGTAGTCTGCAATATATTGTAACTGGCGCTAGACATGTTGGACTACATCCACTGCACCAAGAGTGTTCGCAAAGGTTAAGGCAGAGAACTTATTATATGATCTAGACACATAAAACCTTAAGAAACGCCTGAGGTCTGGGTGGATAGCAATGTGCTGAGAATATCAAAAAACTCAAATGAGGAAGGAAGGGTAAGAGGTTGTGAAGTGAAATTACTTGATCATGGACACTATTCACAAACTGGAAGTAGGAATTGATGTTCATCGTGTTTCACTGTTGTAGTCATTAAACTTATCCTGCTGGCAGGCGACCCACTGTCGGCACGAGTTCCAAAGTCTTGGTCCGGCGTCGGTGGTTGTCACCTCTTCCCTGACGTCAGTGTGCCAGGGGTATAAAAGATGCAACCAACGCCATTTTCTTCAGTTTTTCTTGCCCCAGATGTCAGGTGCCCCCAGATAGGAAGGCTGGAAAGATAAAATTATGCCAAAAAACAAGCATATATTACTATAAACATTTCCTTCATCTACCAGCAAATACACCACATAGGCTGTATAGAATTGAGAAGTACAGAAAAGTCTCAGCAATGAAAAGGGGGATGGTGGGTGGGTAACCTGGACTGCAACAGTGAATACACTCGAACATCTACATTTATGGTAGGTACACAACTGTACTATGTTCATCGTGTTTCACTGTTGCAGTCATTACACTTGGGTAGAATCCCAAAGCTGAGGTTGGGCGGCTGGGTCTAAAATGTATTTGGAGAGGCTATCAGGCCCTGCAGAACTGCAGTGGCAAAGCCTGCTCTGGATTTAGAGTAGAGAGGTAAGTGGTAGTGCTTGGTGAAAGTGTGCACTGAGCTCCAGGTTGCAGCTTCTAAAATGTCTTTGGTTGGTACTCCTCTGAGAAAAGCTGCTGAAGTGGCTGCTGCTCTGGTAGAATGTGGCCTAATGCCCTTAGGCACTGTTTTGCCATGTTGTGCATAACAGAAGTGGATGCAGTGTCCTATCCATTTTGAAATTGTCTGCTTTGTAATAGGCTTTCCTTGTGATCCTGCAGCATAAGCTACAAACAGTTGCTCAGTCTTTCTGAAAGAAAGTGTCCTGAGGCTTTGGCATCTGGCCGATTGTTCTATCCTATGCAGAAAAATAATCCATATAGTTTTGCCTACTGCAACAGTGATCAGTATAAAGAAACTGTCTAGTTAATTGTTTGCAGATATCTGTAATTTGGTTGTCATTCTCAAGTCCCCATCTGATGCCCAGGCCCTGCAGCATGAGCTTGCACTTGTCAATATCTGGTGTACAAATAATGGAATCAGATTATATTAAAAAAAGTGGAAATATAGTCACATGGTTAGACAGACTCCCTCCCCCCAGTTTATAGCATTGACAACAGTCCACTTCAAAATGGGAATGTAGTTATTGCTCTTGGAGTGTGGGTTGATAATTCCCTCTCCTTTGATCATTATGTTGCTGTCATGGTCAGAAAGTCTTTCTACACAGTATAGCTGATAGCAAAATAAATATGGACCAGATCTAATTAAGTCACTGCACCTTTATATCTTGCACTAATTAAGATAATCACAGAATATAATGCACCCTTTTGGAGGAATGACATTTGATCAAACATTTGGTGTAATGAAGGTTTGTAATGCTGGCACAAGGGATTGAATAGTCGCATAATCACAGAATGTTGGCATTATTTAGTGGAAGGTTGCAGTACAGCAGGGATTGGTAATTTGCCCTTACCACACTGTTGTGTGATCTCTGAGTTGGTATGTGTAACTAGCAGGCGGTGCAAGGCTGCCAACCCCCCATACCACCCCCGATATTTTTTGTTTCTATTTTTTTTTCCTCAGTATTTTGACTTTCAGTCTTTTTAGATTAATCAGTTTAGGTTTGATTTTTGAGTGTTTTTGACCATAGATAGTATACACATTACTAGACATACCAAATGACCAAAAATCTTCCAGGTTCCCAAGTAATAAGAGCCCTCAGCTACCAGAAAAGAGTGGAAGCACTGTCCCTTTATTCAGTACCATGAAGAAAGATGACAGTTTCAGTAATACTAGAACCAGAGAGCTAAACTTTCATCAGTAGCATCTGTCCCTGCAATCTGAATTCCATCAAAGCAGAACAGTGTAGCAGACTCGCTAAGGAGATTAAGAACAGACCCTCATGAATGGATGTTACATCCAGAGGTCTTCCAGGAGATTGTCTACCTGTGTGGAACTCCTCAGCAGGTCTCTTTCGTAATATCACTGTAGCTGGTTACAACAGTTCTGTGCCAGTACACCTTGCAAAAATGCCTGGAGAGCAGATTTATTTATTTCTCTTCTATGGATGGGAATGTTCCTGTATGCCTCCTTTGATGGCTGTAGTCTTACTAAAGATAAAAAATTACTCTGCAGATCTATTTCTGATACCTCCTTTAGGCATTAGGCGCAGACAGTAGTGGTTCTCCCTTCTCATGCCCTAACCAGGGGCAGTTACCAAACATTACACACACACACACACACACACACACACACACACACACACACACACACACACACACACACACACTCGACCTACTCACACAGGTCAAGAGGTCTCCCATCCACCTTAACATTCTCAATGTCCCTTTTCCTGATTGTACATTTAATAGGTATTTGATCCCATTTAAGCACCTGTTTTTGGAGGACACTCAACCGGTATTAAAGAATGCTAAATGGCTCTAAGCTAATAAAAAAGCGATCTGTTTGAACATCTGCCATTATGGTAATTTAACTTGCACACTTTTGCATGCTACTAGGAAAATCACATTTAGCCAAATGAAAGAGATTTTCTAGTTGGTGCAATAGTAGAGACAAGGATCTACCTATCTTATGTAGAGGGCTCCTTTGGTTCTCCAGTACTTTTATTGATTGCTAGTAAGGCCTCAGCATCTTTTTAACATTTCTGTTTGTCTGCCTTTACATCCCTCTTCCCACTCTTTTTCCCATCCTGGGATCTTAATTTTTAAGAGAAGTTAAAACTGTCTCCTTTTGAATTTGTAACCAGTTCATCCCTGAAATTTCTTACTCTGAAAATCGCTTTACTTATTACTCTGACTTCAGCTATGCTAGTATTTGAGTTGCATGTCCTCATTTTTTCTCAACCCTTTTTTGATTTTCCATAAAGACTGTGGTGACTGTAAAAACCAGCCTGACTTTCATGCCTAAAATTGTTTGAGTTTACTTTGAATCAGTCTGTTCATCTCCTTGTGCTGTTCCCTGAACTCAAAAACAGAGGAGAGAGAATTTTTCATACCTTGAGTGTCTGTAGGCAACTTGGATGCTACCTGGACGAGACTAAAGATTTCAGATTTTTGGACCAGCTTTTTATTTCTTTTAATGGCAAGAAAAAAGGACAAACTGTTTCAGCAAACCATTTCCAGATGACTGTCTCAGGCTTTTCATTCATGTTCTTATGGAAAAAGACCCCCTCAGAAAGTCAAGGCTCCCTCCACTGGAAATATGGCAACTTCTGAGGCATGTGGGCTTTCGGATATTGGCAAAGGCTCTTGCTTCCCCCATACTGCCTTTTTTAGGCAAGGCTCAAAAGACAAACCCACCTCCATAGGTACCACAAGGGATAAGATCAGTATTAGCAAAAAACTACGGGCACTCATAAAATCGTCTAAGGCCAGCTTCAAGAGAAAAATTGCACAGGACACTAAGGATAATCACAAGGCTTTCTTTAGTTATGTTAGGAACCTGGGTGGGAATTCCCAGGTATGCTCAGAATTACTCCAAAATGACAAAAAATACATCAAACCCACAGACATTGCCAGCATCCTATCTGACAGGTTCAGCGCAACCCCCCCCTTCCACACCAAAAGGGCAAATATCTATCCCAGCAGAGTGCTGCCCCCCCCCCCGATATTTCAGATGCTCAGGTAAGAGCCGCCCTCTCCAAAGCAAAAAACACAGCATCAGTGGGACCAGATGGTGTCCCGGGCTGCGTCCTACACGAACTCCAAGAAGAGCTAAACCAAACATAAAACTACTGTTCAATCTCAGCCTTACTACAGGATATGTACCCAAAGAGTGGCGTACAGCAACAGTGGTCCCTCTCCACAAAGGTGGTGCCTCACTGGATCCTGGAAACTATCGCCCCATAAGCCTGACTAGCTTGGTCTGCAAAGCTATGGAAAGCATCATCATGGACCTCATAAATAAAGATATTGGGGACCTACAGACACTGGATCCTACCCAGTTCGGCTTTGTTAAGGGCAGATCCTGCCTCTTAAACCTGGTTGATTTCTTTGAAACAGTCACCAAGGCCATTGACGAGGGGAAGATGGTCCACACAGCCTACCTGGACCTCGCAAAAGCCTTTGGTACAATATCCCACTCGGGCATTATAGATAAGCTCACCAGCTTAAATATAAACCCCTATGTCACTAGATGGGTTGCAAACTGGCTCAAGGACAGAACCCACATGGTTAGAATTGCTGGAGCCATGTCAGACTCCAAACCAGTTACAAGTGGTGTCCCACAAGGCTCAGTTCTGGGACCTCTCTTGTTCTGTATATATTTCTCGGAGGTACAGGCCAACACAGAAGGACTGTGGCTGACCAAGTTCGCAGATGACTGCAAACTGGGTGTCATAATCGACTCTCCAGCCGAAACAAGCATCCTCCAAAAGGGCCTCATAGAAACAGACAACTGGTGCCAGAGCCATGGCCTCAAGCTAAATGCCAAAAAGTGTATAGTCATCCCCTTTGGCAAAAACAAAGTGCCCATAAATGACCACATAGGTGGTAATCCATTAAGTACAGAAGAAGTAATTAGGGACCTGGGGACCCAAGTTGATAGCAATCTCTCATTTGACAACCACGTGGCCAAAGTGGTTAGAAAAACATTTTATATAGCCCACCTAATCATGAAGGGATTCACATCTAGATCAGGGGAGGTCATCGTGCCTCTTTACTCATCCCTCATCAGGCCCATAATTGAGTACAATGCCCCTTTTGGAATGTACCTTACCAGACACCTGCAGCAACTGGAAAGACCCCAAAAGTACCTCACCAAGAGGATCAAAGGGCCCAAACAGATGTCATATGCTGCCCGGTTAAAGAAACTCCAGCTCTACTCAGTGGCATACCACCTGCTCAGAGGCGATCTGTGCCTGACGTATAAAGCCATGTCCAACCCAGAATTAATGGACATGCTGCACCTCAGAAAATCCAAATCCCATCGAGCTGCGCGCTCGAGAGACTTGAACCTCAGCACTGAAATAAATAGGACATGCTGGAGGGACAGATTCATAACCCAGAGGCTCCCTTCACTCTGGAATAAAATCCCAGTCCAGGTTAGGCAGAGTCCCTCATTGACTCTCTTCAAGATGAATCTTGATGAGTGGATGGGAGATAGTAGGTTTACCCCGGGTATCACTTCTGTGTCACTGTTAGACAAAGGCACAGTATACTAACCTCGAAAAAGGGCATAGCAAAATTAATTTAAAATGGGTGGCGAAAGCCAAACACACACTGGCTAGGCTTCTAAATGCCCTAGGGCAGATAGCCTAGTATGAACCTATGTTTTGAAGGGGTGAAAACTGGAGTTATTGTAGAAACAGCTAAAATGGTCATAAGAACCACTTTTAATAAGCACTGCAAAACTACCCCTTTTCCAAAGCACAAACAGGGTTTACTTGAGCTATTTTCCAGGGTCTCGTGATTTCCTGCCTTGCTACCTCCACTCCTTCTCCTGCGTTTTGGCAATCATCCCATGTAGCTATGTGCTACTGCAGCAGTGATCTGATGATGACTATAGTACAGTCATTTAAATTAACTTACCATAACAGTAGATGTTTGACTAGATCATCTTTGTAGTGCTAACACCCTGCCTCCTCCTTTCTCTTCTTTTCCTATCTTCCCCTCTCTGGGGTGAGGTTCCTGTCATATTTCTTCCTATTTCTGACAACAGTTTGCTGCTTAGCTTGTTTTTCTAGAGTGTTAGGCTTCACCCTCCCTCTTTAGGCAAGAAAGCTATGAATTTTTGCATCAGTATGATGTCCTCATACTTGCATGCCTGAGCGTGTGTAGGCTGCATGAAGGCATCTATACTACATAATCAAACTTTTAAAAGTTCGAACATCATATGGTCGACACCATATGATCAAACTTTTAAAAGTTCAAAAATGTAATAAAAAAAATAACCAAAGGGAAGAAAGCCTACCTGAATGGTTTAAGCAGGGGACAAGCCCCCCTGCACCCCCCAACACACCCCGCTCTTTAAATATACCAACTCCGAGATCGCACTACAGTGCAGAAATGGGAAATCTTCCCTTTTCGCACTGTATGGAGATCTCTGTTGAAACGTTCAAACTTTTATAAGTTCGATCATAATGGTGTTGACCATGTGATGTTCGAACTTTTAGTTCGACAGTGTGATACAGACCCACATGAGGAAGGCACTCAAAGCTTTAGTAGACTGCACAGATGTCTCATGTCTTTGTCAGGATAAATTCCGTATACCTATATGCTGTTACAGCAGTAATTTGTTTGTACATTTAAGGTGGTAGCCGTTTGACTTGCACAGTTGTACCATCTTCCCCCACCATGCTGAGAGTTCTTCTATGACCAGGACCTGGATGGGAGCAGATCAGCCTTCATCATTGGAGGGTTGTGAGGTAAAGGGATTCTGTGGTGCATACGCTTACCAAGAAAAAGGCTTGGTGTTTTTTCTTTGGAAAAAGAACTAACCATACATTTACAGTTCAGACATTTATCTCTCTGTCTCTCTCTCTCTGTCCATTCCTCAGTGTCTGTCTGTAGTCCTCCTGCAGCTGTAAATTTGAACTTGGAGAAGATGATGATGAAGGCTGCTGTCAAGGTTCAGATAGAAATAGGCATTCACTCTTGGTCTGTTTCCATGGTGGCAAAAGATGTTCCCAGTCTTTCTCTCGTATCCATTTCTCTTTTGCATGCCCTCATCTCAAGTCATGTTGATTTAGAGCCACTGAAAGCCATCCTCAGTACAGATATTTACGTTGGTGGAAGGATTTGGGCTAACAGTGTTGGTACTGACCTTGTCAGTGCCAATGTCTTCCACATCTCAAGTATTTTCGGTACCAGTTGTTTTTAGCTTGGCTTCTGAGCAATGAATTACAGCTCATAAGCAACAGTCCTGGAAGTCTGTACTGACTTTGGCTCCACCTCAGGATGTCGTCTGTAGTTTGACAGCTTGGCATCACCTTTATCTTATTTCCAGAGGGGTAGAATGCCACCACAGAGGTCGGTAGTATCCAACTGTGTTTTCTTTCCTTTTGGATAAGCCCTTTACGAGTGTCCCTGGGAAGAGGTGATACAAACAAAAGCATCTGGAGTCCCTTGTGTGGGGAAGTTTTCTCAGTGACCCCTCCTGATTACCACATATTTGGCGATACCCTCAAATTATATAAGTAAAATTCTTAGCCAATTGACCATGTCTACCTGGAAGACGAGATCCTACAGATGTCTTTCCACTCATTCTCCCATACCTCTTGACTGTTCCCTCTGTCCAACAAGATAGTTTCACTTGTCTTGTAGAGGGCATGGCTGGAACTCAGGTTGGTAGTGCTTATATTAAGGAGACCACTCTGTATCCTTTACCCACCCAAAGGATAGTTGGTGTTGGGAGTGAAGCTTCCTTGGCTAATTACATTGCAGTCACCCACTGCCCACAAAATGGAGCCCTCAGAAGGGGAGCCTGTTAGTTTATCGACCTGAGTAGGAGTCCTGGTAAAGGACCAATTTGGGAAGCGTGTCTGTCTGTTCAGTATTTGTTATGTTTGGGCATTTAATTATTTGACTCAGTTGACTGATTTTGTGAGTGGTTTTAGTGTTGTTAAATGCTGAACCAACATTTGAGATGTAGAAAAACATATGACATGGAATTCTACTTAGGAAGTTGGAATCCTAGATAGCAACTGTAACCACTATATCCATTTTTACACTTGATTCTTGTACAGTGCAGTTCACAGAGTTGGTCTTTCAGCTCTAGCTGGCATCACCATACATCAACATGCCTGGGTTAGGCTTTGCAACTTTGCAGACAAATGTAAGGCATCAGTTTTGGTCCACAGTTTCAAGGGAAACTGTAGCAGAATGAATAGCAAGGCTAGATATTCTCAGCCATTAGCATAACATTCTGTACACCTCAGAGGATATTTTTCAATATCCAGAAGAGTGTCCAGAATTTTGCTTCAAAAAAGACCACCTGCTTCCGTTTGAGCAGCATGGTTGTGGAATTTTCCAAAATGGATGTCACCTTAGAGGCAGAGGTGCATTTCAGGAGGAGGGAATTAAGCAGTCCTCATTCCAAGAGCCAACCACAGAAACCCTGAGGACTTGCCTGACTATCCCTGTCTGGAGGCAGTCGGGGTGGAGGGTCAAAGCTTCTTCCATTGTATTTTGACCATCATTTATTATTGTTGGATCTGGAAGACAATATCCTGAGGTTGCATCATTCCCTTTGTAGTCCCCTCAGTTGTCATGACTTCCCCTTCTGGATGTCCCAGTTTGTCAGAAAGTGGTGGTCAAATTACAGGTTATAAATCTCTTCCTGTATAGAGCAGGCCAGGAGGGTCCCATCAGACCAGAGAGGGTCCATAGACTATTCAGGGTTGTTACAGTTTCCTAAAAAGATCTCAGTAGCCAAAACGTCTTCAGAGCAAAGAAAAAGTTCTTTATGCTCATAATGCAGTTAATCCTTCCATGCCTAGAAAACTGACTGGTAGTGCTGTTTAGACCTTTAGGATAACTATTTGTATATCAGGGCAGTCATACACAACACACTGAACAATAAATTAGTACAACTAGGTATTGATGCACTCTTGATAAAATGGATAGCTGCATGGCTTACAAATAGAACATAGCAAGCATCATACAGCAAATGGACAGGTGAAATCCACGGTTACAGTCAAAGTGTCCCACAGGGCTCTGTCCTAGGCCCTTACTTGTTTAGATTGTATATTTCAAACCTAACTTTTTCATCTGAGGTGTTATACTGTCTATATGCAGATTACCTGAAATTGGGTAAACTGATTACATGTGTTACAGATGAGGCGTGTCTGCAAAATAACTTGACAAAATTGACCATTTGGGCACAGAGGAGTAATATGCTGATAAATACCTCAAAAACTAAGCATATGAGATTTGGTAGGCATAAATTGAAAGGTGAATATTTAATGCAGCACAGTGATTGAAATTGTAGACTCGTTTAAGGACCTCAGTATATGGGTAGATTCAGCTATGAGTTTTTCTAATCATATCAACCAGTTGGTTAATGACAGTTATAGAACTGTAGGTTGTATAAAAAGAATTATAAAGTCTGGAAAATCAAAAGTGATGGTCATTGTTTGTTAGTTACATTAGACCCAAACTTGTGTAGGGAATAACAATATGGAAACCCTATAAGAAAACAAGCATGAGTAAACTGGAAAGAGTGCAGCGGAAATATACCGAGGGCATCCATGGATGTGAAAATTTAATTTATTATGAAAGACTAAAATATCTGAACTTGTACAGTGTCTCTTATAGATATCCAAGAGAAGATCTTATTCAACTGTATAGGACATTTAGAGACAGCTACCTCTGGAAATGTTTGGCGTTATCAAAAAGTACTAGAGAATCATCAGACAACCTACGTAGAAGATCCTATAGGAATGAGACGTGTACTAATTGGTTCTCTGACAGAGCAGCTGATGCATGGAACAGACTACCAAATTACATTAAAGCAAGTAGTTCTTTAGATATTTTTATGTACAACCTGGACACTTACTATGGGAACAAGTGTTAGAAGGGCTTTTAATTCCTGTGCTTGAAATATTTGAATATATGCATGTAAGGAGTCCAGGAGGGCCCTGCTCTTCATAGCGGGAGCCAGTCCGTTTCAATTCAGAGCCCTTGTGTTTCATCTCACCTCCAGTGTGTTTGCCTCTATTTGCCTATTGTGTGACTTTCAGCAACTCAGTTAAACACTGCTTCCCGGCCGAGTCTGAATAAAGGTCCATATGGACCAGTGCTCTACCCTCATTTAACAAATGCAAAAATAATAAGAAAATAAATACTGCAAGTGTTCTAGTCTTTGTGATTCTCTGTGAACACAGTCAGTAACGTCCATCAGGTGGCACTTAGACGCACTGTCCTGTACTGCTGGTCTTCCCAGGAATGGCTTTTGTCCATGCAGTTCATGAGTTGCAGTATGTCAGCTTCTGTGGTTGTGTCAATATTATGCTTTAAGGCTTTGGGCGCATGGCACCAACATTCTTTCTGATTTCCTTTGCAAGATACGACATGAAGGTTTTGCAGTGGGCCGTAAAGTTTCATTGGAGCTAGAATTACAAAAGGACACATTTCTTCTGCTCAGTCTTCCAGGCATGCTTCGATCTTGTGGTCTGTTGATTCCATTCATATAGTCTTTCTCAGGGTAATCCATTCACCTTCCCTGTTATGACTATTAACATGGATCTGCCTACCTTGGAGTAGGGGTGGGATCATTGTTTGAAGAAGGCATTGCATGGGACATGGACACACAAAAGTCAAGTCTGCATATAAATATCCTGGAGAGGAGGGCAGTCTTCACAATGCAGTAAGGCACTACCATTTTTCATTCTTTAAGGGACAGTTATCTGCTCAGACAAACGTGACTGTAGTGTGGTATATGAATAAGCTGCATGGAACCCATTCCTAACTCCTGTGTCAGGAAGACATATAATTATCAGTATGGGCCTTATTGACTTGTTTTCTAGTAGCAGTGCATATCTTCGGCCAAACCAGTTATTTTATTTATTTCTTTATTGGCATTTATTTACTGGGATAGTCCACTGGGCCAAGAAGAGCCCATTTTCAGTGGGGGTCCGGGAGAAAAGCTTCACAGAAAACATATACAGAGCATAAAAGATAAGCATTATTACAAGGTTAAACACTGAGAGAAAAAAATAAAATGCTAAAATCCATTACATAGTAAAGTACCATAGAAAACCTATACATTGCTACAAAGTAAGCCTTACAACGTAGAACATTCAAAGAAAATACACAGCATAATCAGTACAAGGTAAATGTAGCAGTATGGGGTAAATTACGTCAAGAAATTGGCTAGTATGTCTGTGCAGAAATGGTTGCTTTATAACAGGTACATAGCTAGTTTGAGAAGTTTGAGCTAAAATGACATTGAGTTTTCTAGCAGCTAAATTATAGGAGTGGAGAGTAAGAGAAGTGTGAGAAGATGTAGTGTGCTGGATGATGGGATAGCTAGAGGAAAGGGTAAAGGTGATTGGATGAGTGAAAGGAGGAAGAAGGCAAGTTGTATGAAAAAAGAGTAGTTGTAAAAAGAAAAATATTAAGAGAAACTGATGTAAGTTTAGAAAGGGTGAGGCACTGGGAAGATAAATTAGGATGAGGTATAGAGTAATAGGAGTGTAAAAAGTTATTTAGGAAAGGGCAGAGGAGATGTGTAATGATAGGGAGGGTATTTGAGAGCTAGATTATGGAAGGTGGAGGCTTAGTGCAGTAAAAGAGCTATTTGGATTGGAGGTGGTTTCTGAAAGCTGTTTTGAAATAATCAGTGCTATGAATGCTGTGAATGGCTAGAGGAAGGTTGTTCCAAGTTTTTGGTATTGCTCAAGAGTAAAATAGTTAGACTGTGGGTAGTTTTAGTTTGTGGATTTGGAGGAGGAGCTCTTTCTCGGATCTTAGGGACCTGCTGGGGTTGTAGTGGGAAAATAAGGAACTAAGGTCAGGGCAATATTGAGGTTTTGTGAGAAGTTTGTGTATGGTGGAAAGTTGTAGATATGTGAGATGGGGAAGTTCCAGCCAGTTTAATGTTTTTAGGGGTGTGCAGTGATGGGTGGAATGGTGAGAGCCTGTTACAGATTTGGCTGTCTTGTTGTAGCACATTTCTAGTTTAGTTTTAAGTGAAGGTTGGAGGTTGGTAAGCAGTTGGGCACCGTAGGCCAGAGAAGGAAGCAAATAGGTAGAAGCGAGTATTTGTTTTGATGGGAAGGAATTGTTTGCCTGTAAAGAAGTCCTATTTTTTTTTTGTGGGTCTTACTGATGTTATTTTGGATGTGTACATCAAAGCTTAGGTTTTCATCGATTATGACACCTAGCAGTTTGGTATTGGTAACTATTTCGATTTTTGTTTTGTTCAGGGAGAGTATGTTAAATTGGGTGTTGTTGAGGGAAGTATTTCTCTTTGGAGTGAATATTATGAGCTTGGTTTTATTGGGGTTTAGAGACAGATGGCTGTTGTGGAGCCATGATTCCATGGTGGAGAATGCAGATTGAGTGGTGTGTTGCAGCTATGTTAAGTTTGTTGCAGAGCAGATAATTGTGGAATGATCTACGGCATATTGTACAAGAGATCCCTGGTGACATGCTAAATGGAAGTTGTTGATAAAAATGTTGAAAAGTAGAGGTCCAGCACGTTCTCTGTTAGGTAGCTGTTGAACCAATTGAGTGATGAGGCAGAGAATCCAAAATTAGAAAGCTGAGAGAGGACTGAAGTGCGAGAGATTGGTATCAGAGGCTTTGGATAGGTCCAGAAATAGTGTGGAGACAAACTTCCCGGAGTCAGACTGTATTAACTTGATCTGTAAAGGATATTAGAGCAGTTGAGGTGCTACGACCTGGTCTGAAACCATGCTCTGTTTGAGAAATAATTTGATTCCTGAAAATGAAATGTAGAAGTTGATTGTGTATACATTTTTCCAATAGTTTTGATAAGGGGGATAGAATAGCTATGGGGTGAAAATTGGAAATATCAGTTGAGGAACCTCCTTCGTGGAGTGATGATGTATGTTTTCTTTTTTTCAAAGGTTGGGAACACAAGATGTTCTTCGTGTCTCACTGTTGCAGTCATTACATTTGGGTAATCTGCTGGCAGGTTGCCCTCAGTCGGCCTGAATTCCAAAGTCTTGGGTCCTTCGTCGGTTGCTGTCTCCTCTTCCATGATGTCAGGTCATCAGGAGTATAAAACAAGCAGCCAACGCCATTTTCTTTAGTTTTTCTTGCCCCCGATGTCAGGTGCCCCCCAAAAGGGTAGCAAAAATATATATATATATATATATATCTATAAACTATATACACATGCAACAATACAAACTTTACCTTCATCTACAAGCAAATACACCACATAGGTTGTAGAAGATAGTGAAGGAAAAAGAAACTCCAGAATAAAAGGGCGAACGCTGACACCACACTATGTAGCTTGAGAAACCGAAAACAATGAAGCAAACTCGTGCAGACCAGCAGGACTGAATAAAAATCACTTTTAAAAACAGTTGAGCGCTTTCACCTGTTACAATACAGGCTTCCTCAGAACAAAAAAACATTCTGAATTACAGCCCTTAAATAGATGTTTTGGCTCCAATTTACATAATCGACAGCAGGTCCCCTCAGATTATGATTATAATTTTCAGGCTCAAAGTAATTCCCATTTTTTCAAGGACAGAGGTCAAGACAGAAGAAGGGATTGGAAATGGGGGGGGGGGAATTGGAAGGAACCCCATCATCAACAATAGCCAATATAAATAATATGAATCTAGAGGTAGTTTTTAATGTAGATTTGCAGACTACACAGCAAACTGCTACTAAACATGACGTACATAACACCACAAAGTACTGTGAGATTTCTTCCACAGATGGTGTGATTTACAGGTACAAGAGCTTTAACATTTTTAATTATACAGATGTTGAGCTCGATATGTCTTATTTTAATTTACTTTCTAAAGGCTTGAAATACATACCAACTACTAAATTTGATGTGGTTGATAATATTTGTCAAGTTAAATTGTATACTAGGAAATTAAACTTGGCGGTAATGTTCAATAATCCTATTAATAATGTTACTGGCTCTAATAATGATTGTAAAATCCTGAAAAAGAAAAGTACCTTTATACCCCCATGCCATCCAACGATTGGTTTATTTGAAAAATGTATTGTTAAGCAGATTTATGAGCTTAACAAAAATAAGTTTAGGAGAATGGAACATAATTCATCTAGAGAAGAACAGGACACCCTACAAATGTTGAGGAAGAATAGATCAATAAGGGTGATGAAACCTCAATTTTGCTGACATTCATGCTAATAATTTTTACATGGTTCAGAAAATCACTTTGTAAATGTCAGTGCTCCTTTCCACTCCACTGAACCATGCACCATACAGTTTGACACCACATTCACTAGAGGCTTATGTTCCTTTCCACTGTGCTTTGTTAAGTAGAGCTGGTGTGAAGGACTAAGACTGATATTTCCAATAGAAACAAGGTGAAGATGCAGAGAATACTTTAAGGAAAAAGCATGGTGAACAGACACTTTTCTTTGGGAGTGTCTAGCCAAGACTTTTTATACTGAACAGCTCAATGGCATTAGCCATTGCACACACAAGGGTAGGGCACCAAGTCCCTGCAGTGACATGTACTTTTACCTAAACATCAGAACTTAACACTCTTATAGCCTGCCTCACTGGATATGGGTGAGGAAAGTCCAAGTGTGTGTCTGCATGCTCACTATCTACACTGCATTATTCCTGTTCTGGGTGCTTCCATAACAGACTAATGAATGAGATCAGGTCTGGTTATAGGGGCTGATGGTTGGCAGGCAACAAGGGAGGCTATGTTTCAACTCCCTAGCATGCACAGCAGTCAACATGGTGTATTTTGTCACCTACAATGTGGCTTATTGGGAACTGGTGTCACAGCACAAAGTCAAATAGCTCTTCCCTTACAGACTACTGTATATAAAAATGAAGGCTCGCTGCACTGACTCCCTACCAACAATACCCCTCCAGTCTGCTTAGAAGGCCAGCTGGCTGCTAGTAAGAGTGAAGGTAGACATTTTCTTTCCACTGGTAAGCATATCTTCTGTTAAAAAGCAGGCATTTGTCATGTTCCCTTTAACATCCCTTCATTTGACATGTATATTACTTGTCACACATAAAGTATTACACCATATTAAAATAAACCATAGCTGTGTACTGCCACATGGCAGTTGTGTTAGGTGTTACACTATGAATCTGTAATTATACAGAATTGTTGCAGTTGCACATTCAAATATTTCCATTCATTATTGTTATCTATACATGCACCGTGCACAACTCCATGTAACCTCTGAAATGTTGACAATTATGCATGCAATTAATGTTCATAGGTTCATGGGCTAATGGCCCTGGAACCTTTACAAGCCTCACCCATAGGATTACCCTGGCATCATGCCACCCAACCTTAGTTCCCAGTGCCTCTGTCGAGTAAAGCCACTGGAGTGATCCCTGGGGTGAATTTTCGATTTCCCATCCACTCATTAAGATTTCTCTTGGAGGGCCAGTGAGGTGCTCTGCTTGACATGTATGGTATTCTATTCAATAGCATGGGCAGCCTCTGGGTGATGAACCTGTCCCTCTTGCATGTTCTGTTCATTGTGGTAATGAGGTTGAGGTCTCTGGAGCATGAGGTTAAGGTCTCTGGAGCATGTGGTGTGGAGGGATTGGAATTACTTTAGATTTAGCATTTCTAACAGAACGGGGTCTGACATGGCTTTGTAATTCAAGCAGAGATTGCCTCAAAGTAGGCGATCTTAGAGAATAGTTGGAGTTTTTTAGTCTGTCCATGTAGGATAAATGTTTAAGGCCTAGGGTCCTCTTTGCGAGGTACTTTTGTGGCCTCTCCAATTGTTGTGGGTATTTAGTGAGGTACATGCCAAATGGGGCATTGTACTCTGACTGGCCTAATGAGGGAAGAGTAGAGGGGACAATTCCCTCTTTCTTCCTGCATGCATGCAAAACCCTTAGTAATGAGATGTGCCAGATAGGACTTCCTGACCACAGTGGTAATGTGGTGGTCAAGAGAGAGGTTACTGTCAACCTGTGTTCCCAGATCTCTTATAATGTCTTCTGTATTCAGTGGACTACCATTGATTGGGTAATTCATGAGAACCGGGTTTTCTGATGCATTCTTTCCTGTGCAGAACACCTGGGTTGTCTGAAATGGGTGCATGCTGGATCAAGGACACTCAGAGTGGACACTAGAAATTGCTAGTACTGCAGTTGTGAAATATACATTTTGGGATTTGAGTTAAGGTCACAAAAGTAATAGCAGAAAAGAATATATATTGCAGAATATCAGTAGGATAGCTTGCTGGTAAGGCATCAAGCAATGCTTGTGTAAGGACAGGGCTGATAGAGCATGAGGTGGTAAACATGGGCAGGTGTATGGTTGCAGCCTCTCTTTTGAACTGAACAGTGCATATAGTGAAGAGACGGGACAAACACTGAGCTGTGGTCAGGGAGAATGGAGATTGTTAATACCATCCATTAAACACATTCTAACATGCATCAAAAAATTCAAACCTTACCCCCATATAGAATAAGTCACAAGCCAGCTGAACAAGAATGACATTTACTGGGACCGTGGTTTTATTATGAGCTGTTTAAGAAAGGAGATGAGATGCCTCAGCACACATCAGATATTTTTCGTGGTATAATGTTGATACAAGGAAATTATACCTTTCCTTCCAGACTTGTCTGTACCACATCATACACCAGGACGTCGTCTTACCACTGTGTATGCTGTTATACTTGGCAAAACAAACAAATGTAAATTTGGAGGTAGGGTGGTGGTACTTTAGATCTTTAAGCTGATAGAATGAATACCCTGCTCTTCAGTACTTCTCAGTCTTTGGAAAACTCTATGACAGCTTCACTCTGCATCCTATATTAAACCTCTGACTTTGTCCAGACCTACACTAGAGGTAAAGATTTCTGTGTGAACAGACCATAAAGCAGAAGACAAAGAGGGTTGGTTCCTGCATTTCCCACAGATGAAACACTTAGAGTTTTGGGTAGACAGACTTTTACACTGGGAAATGTTTAATAAGATTTTCACCAACTTATTGTCATATAGGAGCCTGCTGTTGATTTTTGTTCCCTAAAAGATGGACCCAGAAATTGTTTGCAGAGATATTTATGCATTTTCAAGTATCCTCAGAACAAATCTCTTATGTCACATAAGTAGAGACATCTTTGGAACACACTGTTAGAAATAGGTTTCTCATGCTTCTTATAACAAAAGGAACTACAGTTGTGAGTCCAGAGAAATATTAATTGCTTTGTTGCCTTCTTTCATTCTCAACATTTGGTAATAGAAGCATTGTCCTGGTTATTTTAATGGACAGTTAAAGTTTTGCTATGTACCTGTCTATAGACACTAACTGAAGTATAGGGAGTAAAACACTGGCAGACTTGCTGTCTGGTTCAGGCTGGTGTCAGTAGTAACCTCTGAGTGATGTTTTTCCCTCCATGC